>NC_090727.1:122160855-122173355 GCF_036898095.1 Palaemon carinicauda | reverse complement strand
TTACTCCTTTCTTCCAAGACAATTCACATTTTCTCCTGGTTGGGCTTGACTTGTACTCTACAATGAAGTCGGCCTCATTCTTCGAGATCCCAAACTTTTTGTTCGCTGCTAGGGCGAAAAAATCATGAGATGCAGGTTGTTGGTTCTCGAGGTTGAAATGTAACAGTCGACTTCGGCACCAGTTTGGATAAAACTGGGTACGGAAGAGGAAACAGCTACAGTTTCAATTCTAGAACTAGAGGAAACCAATTGTTTTGGGACCATTTGGGGGCCACTACAGTAGCTGCTCCTCTGAAGGATCTTAGCTTGTCGAGGACTTTTAGCAGGAGATTGGTTGGTGGAAACAGATAAATTTGATTCCATCCATTCCAGTCGAGAGACATGTCGTCTATCACTTCTGCTTAAGGTTCTTGTAAGGGGCTACATAATTAGGTAGTTTCTTGTTGTTGCTCGTTGCGAAGAGGTCAATCTGCAGTTCCGGAACTTTTATCGAAAATAAAGGAGAATGAGTCTGCTTCTAGGGACCATTCTGTCTCTATCGGGTTCCGCCTGGATAAGAGCATCCACTGTCACATCGCGGAACCATTGAAGGTGAACTGCTTGATAAATGATATCTTCTCTTCCTTGCCAGGCGGAAGATAGTCTCCTCAACGTCAGGAGGACTGTCATAGCCTCCCAGATGATGTGGAAGTTTTTTGAACTAGAATGATCAATTTCTTGCCCTTTCATTTCATACGAATGGCCTCCCCATTCTTCCAGGGAGCCTTCCGTGTGTATCACCACTGATGTCTGTGGTGGTTGCAAGAGGATTGTCTGTGCTAGGCTCTTATTCGTTGACCATGGCCTTAATAGCGTGCACAATCGGGTTGGTGTCAACCTTGTTGATCTCTTCGAGCGTTTGATGCGTATCTTCTCCAGACTCCTGATGCATTCTTTGGCTGTGCTTCTAGCACCGGGTCTGTCACTACTGCGAACTTAAGAGAGCCCAGTACTCTTTCCTGTTGGAGTCTTGAAATCCTCTTGTGTTGGATTAGTCTCTTGACAGATACCGCTATTTCTCTCCTCTTCTTTAATAAAATGGAGAGATGGTGTGACTGCAAGCTCCCATGGATTCTTAACCATTGAAACTTGTGAGTTGGAGAAAGGCGAGACTTTTAGCGATTGATCTTGAAGCCCAGGTGTTCCAGGAACTGGATCAACTTTCCGGCCGCTTGCAGGCAAGAAGTCTTGGATGCTGCCCGCACCAGCCAATCCTCCAGGTATGCTACTGCTTGTACTCCTTCGGAGCGTAGGTGCTGGACGATTGTGTCCGCTAGCTTTGTGAATACCTTTGGGGCTATGTTTAGTCCAAAGGGCATGGCTGTGAAGACATATTTTGTCTTCTGTAGCCTGAATCCTGGGTAGGAGGAGAGGGGGTGACTGACTGGTAGGTGCCAGTCTATTGAGACTGTATACGCCCCTTTTTGGTAGATGTAATGTAAGCATCCGGAATTTGTTGTTCTCGATGAACTTGATGAGTGGAGACAAGTCTAGAATGACTCTGGGTTTGTCCGAGCCTTTCTTGGGAACACAAAACAGCCTTCCCTTGAATTTTGATGAACTTCCCTTTTCTCATTACCTTCTTGTTCAAGAGTTCTGAGGTATATTCTTCCAATAAGGGGGTAGAGTGTTGGAAGAATTTTGGAAAAGTGGGGTGGATTTTTGTTCCATTTCCAACCAAGTCCATTCGTAATTTGGCTGTGGACCCAGGGATCGAAGGTCCAACGATCCCATAAGTGGAAAAGTCTACCTCCTACCTGGAACCTCTCATTATCTAGAGGTTCCTGAGGACATGCTTCCATGACCGCGTTCTCCTCCACCCTTGGGGGGTTTCCGGAGGATCCTCTTTTTGGGCCCTTACCTTTGTAGGGCCGAAAGGTGGTCGAGTGCCTTTCAAAGCCTGGATTAAACACAGGTGACTAGCTACCAGCTGTTGAGAGACCATCTGGAAGGTGGTTTATGGTTGGGCTACCATTTGAGGCACCGTGGTCATGGTCACGGTCGGAAGTTGTGCAGTTCTAATGACGATTTCCTCTTTGAGGACATACCCCACTTTTGGAGAAGGTTCCTATTCTCCGTGGTGGCTTTGGCAATGACTTCTTGGACCACTTCCTGTGGGAAAGAGTCTTCACCTGAGATACATGATGAAATCAGTTTTCTGGGTTCGTGTTTCACCGTTGCTGTGGCAAACACATGCTCTCTACAGGTTCTTTTTTGACCTAAGAAAAGCCTACAAATCCATCATAAGGGTGGGGCATTATTAAAGGCCTGCACACATTTCCAAGCAGTTCTGATGAGACAGGGAGGCGGCAAGACCATCTCTCGTCTCCTGTTCCCTTCTCAAAAGATGGTTTGGCAACTTTGGAAGATTCTCATTAAACTGCTGGCCTGCTATCTCTGGATCCAACTTCAAGACAGAGAAGGTTAGATGTACCTCTTTCCACTTCTCCTCGCAGTTGGGCATAGCTAGAGATAAATGGTTTGCATTTTTCTAGGATTGGGCAGGGTTAGCCCTCTTCGACTGCTCTCAAGACACAGTCTAGGGCTTTCCCTGAAAGGGTGAAGGCTCTGGAGGAAGGAGCAATGAAGGTTGGGTGCTTCTTGCTCAATGCTGAGATTTTGGAGTTAGTATATCCGGCCCCTTTCTGGGTCTTGGTAAGGATGGCTTGTGCATTGTCATGTTCGAGGACAATGACTTCCTTCGGTATAGTCTCCTTGCGGGATGTAGGTTCATCTCGCAGTCTCACATAGCAATCTAGGTATGCTGAAAGCTGGGCCAGAATTAAAGCTCTTCAAGGGGATTGGACCCCAACTTCTCGGAGATATAAAGCTTCCCATTCAACATGGGCATGTGTTCCGTCTACCTCCAGGGGTTGGTTCGGAGTAGTGAGGGAGGTCAGATATTTTAAGGGGCTTAGCGGAGCCCCTGGAAGCACGAAGGCGTTTCCTTCCCTGTACCTCTCTCTTCATCTCTTTGAGATCTTGCTTATTCTCCTCTTGTTCCTTCTGGAACAGTGTCAGCATCTGCTAGTTTGACTCTAGGAGCGTTTCGCTCCTCCCGACCTGTCTAGCCAGTTGGGGAGTTGGGGCTGAAGAGGTTGACAGCATAGGTTGATATGCCGGCACAGTGACCTGAGGGACCTCAGTCACCGTCGAAAAGGATCCTTCTTCCTCCGTCAGTGGTTGAACCACTCCTTATTCAAGGCCTTCTTGCGGTAGGTCCTTTCCGGTGTCAATGGACACCTCTGACATCCGATCTTGGTGGATGTCCAAGCCTTGCAGTGCCTTGTTGATATCCGCGTCCACTGTCCGTTGGAAAGAGGGAGGTTGGACCTGTCACCGAGGCACAAACGTATACAATTGAGCCTTATGGAACAGTAGGCACTTCAAAGATTTGTTAGGTAGATAAGGTCCCGGAGAGTTCTTCTGGAAGCCTCATACTCACCTTTGATGGGCTTCCCTTGGTGTATTCCTTGACTCCGTAGTGTCAGGGATATCTTTTATAAAGCTGTCGGTCAGCAAGGTCAAGCGATTGGAGTGACCCTTCGGGTCCCAGAACCTCAGGGATCCAGATATGATGCAGCAGGGGCATAAAACCTTTACATCGTATGCTCACAAAAGTTCTTACTCTTGTGGTTGCAGAACACAACTGTGCACTTCGCCATTGGCTCCTCCTGTAAGGGAGAAAAGGGTGAATGAGTACTAGGTTGTTTATATCATTGATATAATATATGCTTAAAATACGGGTCCCAATACCTCAGGGATCCAGATACGATTCAGCTGGGGGCATGAGACCTGTACATCGTAGGCCCAGAAAGTTCTTTCTCTTGTGGTTGCAGAACACAACTGTACCCTTCACCATTGGCTCCTCCTGTAGGGGAGAAAAAGGGTGAAATGAGTACCCAGTTGTTTATAGCATTGATATAAATACACATGCTAAACAATAGTATTTCTTACTATTATTTTTAATAGCTTAGGATAGTAAGCTAGAAAGGGAGTAGGAAAGACACACATACATGTTTCCTCTCCAGACAATTGCTGTGACCTACGTCATTATTAATATTTTTAATTTCCTTATTAGGGAAAATACGGAGTGGAATAACTCTCGTACATAGAGCCGGAGTCAGTGAATATTTACACTAACTCCTCCACTTATAGAATATTAATACTGAACGGTAATAATCAGTATCCCAATGATCTAGGATTCAGCAGGATGTTGAAGGAATACTTCACCTCAACATTTTAATCGGTCTCAGCAATAGACTGTGAAAGGATACACAGAGTATGTTGGAAAGATTTATAATACTGTATCATTGTATAAAGTAGTTTTCTAACTGTTGCATTGTTATACTGCAGGAATACTAGCTACTGTATTGTCATATACTGTAGTTTTACCAGTATACTATCGGGGTTAGGCTAGTGCCTGGCGGCACTAACTGATAGGGAGAGAGAAAGGATGGGAAGGAGTATTCCATATTATTATAGTTTAGTACAATAATTAGTAGTGTAGGGACTACTGCCTTCTACAGCCTTCTTCCCGGAATGGGAATTCTAAGGGAAGGGGAGGAATACACTGATTCTAGCTTCCATCCAGCCACAAATTCTGTTGCCAGCTGTACTGCCGGTTATAAGGTTTGTGGATGGCAGTCCAAGAGAGGACTGAAGAATTCCCAACAGTATAATGGGTTTCCCACCAGCCGCCGTCAGGGCCGGCTCAACCTTTCCCGAAACTTTGCTTCCGTTAGGGAGTTGGTCGAGGCGGTGACCTAACCGCCGTTTGTAGGAATCCGGCCGGTAACCAAGTCAGCCTGGCAAGCGGGGACGATTGTAGAATACCGGCCAAGGGACATTTGTGACGGCTAGGCCAGCACTAAAGGACAGAAGGGGGAGGGAAAGGCTCTTATATTTTACAGAGGAGAAAGGTGGCGGAGAGTATGCCGTCTACTTTCGGCTGTAAATCAAGGAAGCCTAGCTTCCTATACCGGCGCCATCATGGGCGGCAGGGGAATAACAATTCCCCAGCCAGTGACATTGCCAGATATAAGACATGTCTTCTAGTTCACAAGGGAGAAAGGAGGCGGCAATTATGCCGTCCACTTTCGGTTGTAGACTAGGGAAGCCTAGCTTCCTTTGCCAACAACGTCATAGCTGGTAGAGGAACAACGATTCCTCAGTCTATGACAATGTCGGCTACAAGACAATACACCCTGAGTTACTGTCATACTTCAAAGCCGGGATACTTGCCGGCAAAGAAGATCGACAGTAAAACACTATCTATGTCAAACCGGAGTTAACTACTCGTTGGCGATGACGGAAGATAGGGTTGCCGCTTGGGATGGCAGCACTCAGAGGGGAAGAAGGGTTTATCTCCTTTCTCTAAAAGAGAAGCGTATCGGATTATACCAATAATTCTAGGGGATATATATATCCCCGACTGAATTAATAGAAACGATACTAGAGGTTAAACAATGGGATTAACGTTACTACATATACTATTGTATGCGAAATAACGTTATAATAGGAAGAGGAAATATTATATGTGTATATGCAATCTTCACTAGTATAATTTTGCCTAACTAGCTAGATATTTCTTTATAGCTAAATACCGGGAGCATCACACTACTAACTAAATAATTGCATTTATGGCGTGCGACAGCGATCTGTAGATGGCCCCCTCCGGAGATGGTAGTGCTCCACTTAACCTAAATAAATTGTGTTAATTTAACTGTGAGAAGGGAGCTATAGGATTATACACAGGAAAGAATAAATACTCAACTTTCCAGAGGATGAAGATGCTGGAGATTGCAAGATAATATTCCTTGAAAATAGTAACAACACCAAGAGAAATGAGGGAGAGCACCATACGTAAATGCTACTTTTAAAAGGAATAATGCGCCGTAGTAGTACAGGGAGGGGGTCTACCAGGTACCTTGATAACAGCTCCCCTTCGTTCGCCACTCTTCCCCCTCAAAAGTTGAAATCTATTCGGGGTGATGATTGCTATGTGTCGTATCAAGAAATACATCACCTGATATTATGCGATATCCTTAAAGATATAATAAGGATACTCGCACCAAGAGTTAGAATTCTGGAGACCTATGGTTAATTCTCTGGGAGTATCACTGTAGCTAAATATCCCTTAGAAAGCTGCCTATAGGAACCTTCCATCAGGACGACATGGCTGAGCCCAAATAATATATATATATATATATATATACATATATATATATATATACATATATATATATATACATATATATATATATACATATATATATATACATATATATATATATATACATATATATATATACATATATATATATATATACATACATATATATATATATACATTATATATATATATATGTATATATATACATATATATATATATATATATATATATATGTATATATATACATATATATATATATATATATATATATATATATTGATAAATGTAGATATATATAGACATATATATATATATATATTGTATATATATATATATACATATATATATATATGTATATATATACAAATATATATATACATATATATATATATATATAAATATGTATGTGTGTATATACAATAAATGTCCATACATATAGATATCCGAATATATATATAAATATATATATATATATATATATATATATATGTGTGTGTATATATATATATATATGTATATATATGTATATATATATATATATATATATATGTATATATATGTATGTATATATATATATACATATATATATATATATATATATATATATATATATATTATTATGTGACGAACCACTGTGCAAACAATTACCCCTTTACAATGGGCGGTAGTTCTCTTCACACAATAAAATAGAAGTCATATGGGTAGACTTCCAAATTCACTCGTTTCTTATTACGAGTGTATAAGATTGTTGATTATGATCAAATGTATCTTCTTAAAGCTGGTTGCAGACAATCGAAGCACCAATAGCAGGATAATTGGAGGACAGGAACAATAAACTATGTTATAAACAAAACTTTAATCTAACGTTAAACAAAACAATGAAAAAGCACTTCAAAACAACAATAATAAGCAATGCAAAGTGAATGGGTGAGTAAGGTAGATGAATCTCGTGGTGAGAACAATGTATTCTAACAAAACAATAAATTTGGGGTTACCTTATAACATGTAAGGTAAGAAAACAGGGATGATTTACAGCAGGAAGGCGAGTGTAAACAAAAGATAATGAGAAGAATGGAATGAAGATGGCGCTGAAATAAGGTGAAGTATTCACAAAGAAAATGGAAAAATAAACTTTAACAAATCAGATATGTTAGCATATGTACAACATATGGGGATATCACAGTCCCCCCTTGTTTTTGTTTTTTTCCATTTCCCGAGGATCAACCGAGGTTATCCTTGATAATGAGTCTGCCACAATGTTTTCTCGTCCTGATATGGCGATTACTTGGATATTATGTGCAGATAGTATGTATGACCATCTCAAAAGTTTAGGGTTGAGAGTAGTGGACCTATGGAGATGCGACAGAGGAGAGTGGTCGCTGTAGACGTAGATCGTGTCTTGTCCATCAACATAAATCTCGTATCTTTGGATGGTAGCTACGATGGCGAATAGTTCTTTCTCCACTGTGGGCCAATTTAGTTGGGAACCCATAAATCGTCCAATGGAATAAGAGACTGGTAACAGATCAGCTAGTGGGGGCAGGTTTCCTGTTATGGCTGTTATTGGAGCAGGATGCTGTAATAAAATGCCCCCATATCCAAGATCACTAGCGTCTGTTTGGAGATAGAATGGTTTGGTGAGGTTAGGTGCCATTAATATAGGAGGAGTTGACAAGTAAGTTTTTAGCTGGTTAAATATTTGATCATGTTGCTGGCTCCAAGAAAAATTTACTTTTGAAGAAGTTAAAGCAAATAGTGGTCCTGTGAACGGTGAGAAATTTGGACTGAACTTAGAGTAATATCCTACCATACCTAGAAATCTTTTTAATTCCTGTTTGGTAGTTGGAACAGGATAAGAAGTTATGGCACTAATATTTGCATCATGGGGTAATACTTTACCACTGCCAACTCGATGACCAAGGTAAGATACCTGACCTTTGCAAAAATTACTTTTTGCTAAGTTGATCGTTAATCCATGTTGTTTCAACCTTGAGAAAACTTCTTTTATCTTTTGAATATGGTTTACCCAGGTGTCAGAGGCAATAATGATGTCATCTAAATATACAAATACTTTTTCCAAGTCCTGTAAAATTAAAGACATTACTCTTTGGAAGGTGGCAGGTGTGTTGGCTAATCCAAATGGCATTACGTTATAACTAAATAAGCCAAATGGAGTGATAAATGAAGAAATTTCCTTTGCCGTTTCTGTCAATTTAATTTGGTAATAACCCTTCAACAAATCTATTTGGGTTAAGTAGGTCGAATTACTTACTTGGTCAATGATATCTTGTATTCTTGGTAGAGGATACGAATCTTTAATTGTTAAATTATTAATTTTCCTGTAATCGGTACAAAGACGAAATTTACCATTTTTCTTTCCTCCCAGGAGACATGGGGAAGCCCATGGTGACGCACTGGGTTCTGCCAATCCTTCTCTTATCAAGTAGTTCACTTCTTCTTTCATGATACCCAATTTCTTCTGTGATGTTCGATAGAAAGCTTGTTTAATGGGTGCAGCACCTGGTTGTAGTTTGATGTCATGATCTAGCATGGTGCATCTGCCTGGTTTATCTGAAGTTATACTAGGAAATTCATGGAATAAAGCTACTAAAGATTTACATTTTGATGCATATAAGGGTTGTAGATAGTCTGATAAGTTTTCCAAGATCTTCGAGTTTTGAGAATCCTGCCAAGATGCAGTTATTGGATCATCTGTAAATTGATCCATAGGACAATCTATGTATGGTAAGGCACTAGTAATCATTACCGTTTTACTTTCAGCTGTTGGAGACAAATAGGCCTTTAAGAGGTTTATGTGGACTAATTGAGTAGACTTACGCTTATCTGGAGTGGCGATTATATAGTTGGTTGGCGAGATACGGTAAGTGATGGTATATGGTCCTTGGTATTTCTCTCGTAGAGGAGAGCCTGCAATCGGATGGTATAGCAGCACTGCATCTCCTACTTTGAAACTTCTGGTTTTAGCCTTTTTATCATAGTTAATCTTCATCTTCTCTTGAGCTGTTATCAAGTTAGTTTTGGCAATGGAGTGAAGATCTGAAAGTTTCCTGTTGAGTTCTGAAATATATTGGGAAATAGGTACCTCATTATCTCCCAACTTCAGGATGCATTCTTTGACTGAACTGAGGATAGTTCGTGGCCGTCGACCGAAGAGTAGTTCAAAAGGCGACATACCAGTAGACTGGTTTCGAACTCCTCGTATGATGTACATGATCAGTTCCAAATCGCAATCCCACTCGTTACCTGAACTATGGATGTATTTCCGGAGAAGATTTTTAATGGTCTGGTGAGTGCGTTCTAATGCTCCATTGGTCTGTGGATGGTAAGCTGAGGATGAGACTTGGGTTATATGGTAATCTTTCATAGCTGTTTTAAAAGCATGACTCATGAAATTGGTTCCTTGATCACATTGTAGTTCAGTTGGAAATCCTACAACAGTAAATATGGACAAAAGTGACTTTAGGATGTTCTTGGCTGAAATGTTTCTTAAAGGTACTGCAAATGGATAACGGGTAGTTGGGCATAAGGCCGTAAGCAAGTATTCATGTCCCCTTTTTGTCTTAGGCAAAGGGCCTACACAATCTACTATGATCTTACTGAAAGGTTCTTTAGGCACAAGTATAGGTTTTAATGGTGCAACTGGTACTTTCACATTAGGACTACTTACTTTTTGACACGTTGTACATGTTTTTACGTACTCTTTAATGTCATTCTTCATGTTTGGCCAATAAAAGTCTTGACTGATGCAATCATATGTTTTAGTGATACCAAGATGAGAGTCAGCAGAGTGAGACAATTCTAGGATCAGAGGTCTTATATCCTTAGGAACAACTACCTGGAATAGATCCTTCCAGGTTTCTAGATGACTGTTCTTGCTGGACCTGAATTTTCTCATTAGTACATTATTATTAATATAAAAATAAGAACACTTGTTGGTATCCTTTGGTTTCACTTGGTTGAAACACTGCTGTAGAGTGACATCTTTCCTTTGTTGATAGCTAAATGAATCAGGCTGGATCTTATATGTACTCATCAACTCGTTGAAATCCATAGGTTCAGAGACTGGCAACGGGTTTGATGATGATTCAGTAGGGGTGTCCTTTTTACTGCTTCGTGTCACTGCTAAGCATTCCTCCTGTACAACATCACCTGGAGATACTGCTATTAAGTTTGTTAAGACAACAGAGTTAGCTATGTCATTACCCAGGATTACATCTACATTCTTGCATGGTAACAGTTCTGAATTTACAGCTACATCAGTAGTTCCAGAGAAATAAGGACAATGAAGGTTTACATTAATGAGAGGCAACATAGACTTACTGGTTAAGTCATTAACTGCAACATACCTGTGAGTTTCATCTTTAGGTCGTATTACTTTAGGAGAGACGATCGTTTGAGAGGATCCAGTGTCTCTGAGTATGGTTACAGGTTTACCATTTATTTTGCCTGAGCAAGTGAAGGGTGCAAACGCTTGGGACTCGTGTGATGCACAATGGAAGGTCTTTTTCTTCTCCACCTTAGGTTTTGGTTCCTGTTTGGGCAGATTCATTTGCTTAGGAGAGAATTGAGGGGGATTAGGTTTTCTCTTTAAGTATGAAGCTGCACAATGTGGATCAGGACATTCTGAAATATGATGTCCTTCTTGTTTGCAGTATGTACAAGTTTCCTTAGGTCTAGTTTCTCTATATGGGGTTTTACCTACTTTATGAATAAGAGCATAGTCATCTGCCTTTAAAGCGGCTTTCTTAGGGTCAGATTCATTCTGCTCTCTTAGATACACATTAATGCTACCTGGTATTTTCCTTAAGAACTCCTCCATTACTATTAAATCTTTCAACTGCTCAAAAGTTTTGACATCTACTTTGTCTACCCACTTCTGAAACTGTTTAATCTTTCCATTCATAAATTCTAAAAAGGTCTGCTGAACTTGCTTCTGACTATTACGAAATATTTGCCTATAACCTTCCGCAGTAATAGAATAAGCATCAAGGATTGCCTGTTTAATTATGAAATAATCATGTTCCTCTAACATAGTGGCACATACAGATAATGCTTTACCTTTAAATGAGTTCCGGATGATCAAATACCATTTGTCCTGAGGCCAATTGAGATTCTTGGCTGTGTCTTCGAACACAGAAAAGTAGTTATCAGGTTCCCGTTCTTCAAATGTGGGCAACAATTTCTGCACCTTGCCCACATCAAAGGGTTCGGGAATTAGCTTACCTTCTTCCTTTTCTTTCAGTCTTATAAATGCCAGATCCCGTTCTGTTACTGTGGCCGCTTCTCTCTCAATCTGCAGCCTAACACGGAGAGCTTTGTTTTTCTGTTCACTTTCTTTTTCTTGTTGCTCCAAAGCAGTTTCCACCTTGATACGTTCTAGGGAAGCAGCAGCAGCAGCCGTGCGCTCAGCAGCAGCGGCTTTCCTCTCTTCTAACTCAGCGGCGGCAGTTGCGGCTCGTTCAGCAGCAGCGGCTCTTTCTCGTTCTGTGGCAGCTTTCTCTCGTTCTACCAGAGTTGCGGCAGTTGCGGCTCTTTCAGCAGCAGCGGCTTTCCTTTCTTCTACCTCAGCGGCGGCAGTTGCGGCTCGTTCAGCAGCAGCGGCTTTCCTTTCTTCTACCTCAGCGGCGGCAGTTGCGGCTTGCAGCTTCATCTTTTCCAACTCCAGCTGCAGACTTAATTTATGCAAGTCACCATTTGGATTGGTAACTGTTAGAGCTCGAACGTCAGCCAGTTCTTCTTCTGGAACAATATCTTCATCTACAAGGAAGTTCAAAATATGACTGAGAATTACACATTTTACGGCAGTTGCGGGAACCTGTACATCATAATGGCGAGCTAGATTCTTTAGGTCAGTTTTTGTGGCAACTGTGAGAGATTCCACATGATCCCGTGGTGATACAATAAATTGTTGCAAGTTGAAAGGCATTTTGAATGTCGCCTGTGGCGCAAGATAAGTACAAACTAAAATAAATATCCAAACTTTACAAGAATAAGTATAAGATCATACGATCGCAAAATAACAATCTTTCGATCACAGAAATACAAAATAGCGATCACAAAATTACAAGATCGAGAGATCACAAAATTACAAGATCGAGAGATCACAAAATTACAAAATTATATGATTAGATCACCTTACACAAAAATAGCTTAAATACAAAATTAAGTCTCGCGAAACTTACGATAATACTATAAAACTTTTATTCACAGTTAACGACTGAACAATTATTTTTTTTTTATACTCGAGATCTTGAGCACGCGGCT
>NC_090727.1:122135855-122155855 GCF_036898095.1 Palaemon carinicauda | reverse complement strand
CTCCATTATAATTGTACTGTTTTCTAACTTTAGTTTGATGCATAATTCAAAGTAGAATGAATAAATTTACAATCTAATTTTTCTAAATTATGAAAGATATTATAGTATAGTTTTCTAAAGGGGCAGGTTTCTTACCTTTTTTAGCTGCTTACTACTATAATAGAGGAGAACAATATACGTAGAGACCCCTTTCTTATATTTGGATGTATGCCAATCAGTCCATTTTTCTCAACTAAAGTATATCATGTTGAAGGATGTTATAATCATGATTAGTGTATTCTTTAATCTAAGCTCACATGTCCCAGAATCTACAAGCTCTCACTAATAATATAGTCATCCTCCTTATTAGCTATGTTAGGTAACAGAAAAAGGAGCGAATAGCGAAAATCCGAGAATATTTGCTACCTTAGGGTGCAGTAACTCCTAACCTACCAATTCACTGCCCATTGCCTACATGTGGTCGACTAACATACTAAGTACTGCCCAGTATTATTTCAACTTGGTTTCTATCACAGTATAAGTATTGTGTTAAAGAATGAATACATTCAGCAAATGTATAGTACATGTAAACACGTCTACTATGTATATGTTAAGTCCAAGATACACATAATGCAAGTCACTGCCACTATTATACCTACATATAATACATACAGTACTAACAAAACACTTGTTGCCATCTAACAGTCTTATATCTACAGTATCATCACTGTAGTACAGATTGATCAGCTAAGGTAACACTTAAGTTTACTGTTTTCGACAGGTCGACTCACGCCATTGAAACTCACCGTACTCATAGCCTATATCTATATTACTGCTGTAAAGTACGGTATTTAGTATGCAGTACTATGCAGTAGCTAATATAACAATAACATTACAGTATTACACGGTGAATATACTAATACCTTAAAAAATAAAATAAAAAGTATCAGTATGGCACCCATAACCATTTTCATACGAAGTTCTACACAGTAAGTTTGAAGCATGATGCAACAATTTGAGCCGTTGAATGTTTGCTGCATGGGTCACAACGTACTGCGCACCCGAGGAGGAACAAGGCTGAGGCCCAGTGAGCGAGAGATGGGGTACTGTGCTGTGTGGAGAGGGAAACGTTGTAAAGCATGCTAGGTGCTTACGAGCTTGCTCAGTTTGAAATCTTTGGGTCGTTAAAGTACTCATAGAAAAACAGCGTGTGATTATTTATTAACTAGGATATACGGTTCTCTGTACTACGAATGATCAAAATCAAGAAGAAAGAACCCGCAAATGGGGAGGGCTGACTGTATATAACAGGTCCATGCAGTAAATGTTTCAATGAAAAAACTAAAAGAACCACAGTTACCTGTAATGAACTAAAAGGAAAAAAGTGAAGAGAACTAAATGAAGGAATGCATTTCTAGCTCAACAATTTTTATCATGTACTTTAAGCATTTAGCTTTGTCGTTTCTCTTTGATATTAAATCATCTTACATGTATCTTGTTCTATGTAGGTAACGTGGCATAACAGGCAAACATACTTCAATTACTCAACAGTACAAGTTGCCGACTATTTTTAGTATTTTACTGCTATGTAATTGTATAGTAAAGTATATTAGAAAATTTTGAGGTAGTTTAGGCTAAATGTCAGAATATTTGTTGGACACTACAAGATAGCAAGCATGTAACTTAAAACGCGCATTCCATACTTACAAGAACTTGCTTACTTAGCAGTTTTGTAAGTTTTTTTTTGTGACAAATATTATGTAACTTGTTAAACCTTTGTGATATTAAACTGTAAACATTAAAAGTACAACAGCATAAAATGTTTCCATGAGAAATGTTCCTGCTACAGCATATTGACTGCTGATAAAAAAACTCACACATTAATTATGTGAGTGTCATAACACGAACCCTTTCAATTGGATTTCTTCAATTTTGTAATGATCATATCCCTTCCCATTGTATAACCTTTGTGGCATAATATGGAAGGAAAAAGTGTTAAATGAATGTTTTTTTACTAAAAATTACATATCTTAAATTGATTTTCATTTTTCCTAACCACATAAACCAGTTCTTTGTATAAGAGAATCTAACAGCGCAAGCCGGAACACAACTGTAAAAACGTTTAACGAGGTGTCAACTGTATCAGGGAAGCATCACCCTCACTGCAACCCCACTTTGATTGCAGATGAGACTTTCGGGAGTAGGTGATGGCGGGTAACATTTGTGTAAAGAACTCAAGTTTGTATAATTAGGAAAAATACAAATTACTTCCACAACTGTCATTTGTTCAGACATGAATACTAACTATCGCTCTTTACATATGAGACTCGGCCTATGGTGAGTGAAGTCCCTTTTCCAATCTGAGTGATAGCCTTTTACAGCCACCACTGAGCAGAATCTTTACTCTGGAGATAGAGTTCAGAAAGGAGAGACATCCCTTCCACAACACCAATGATAAAAGATTGCCCAATTACCACGGTAGACCAAGGATGATGACCTCCTGAGGTAACCAGACATCTGTTTCGCCACTGGTCATGAAAACTCTCTCTGAGTGAGGAGATGCTGGATAACCTCCAAGCATGAAGTTGTACGGATCTGACTGATCTGTGGTAGATCTGGACGTGCAGTTGATGCAACAGCTCAGGAAGAGAGGGTAACTCCTGGAACCTCTTCCAACAACAATGAAAGATCTAGGTACCATTCTACCTGCGGCCATAGTGGAGGTATCAGAGTCATTGATAGGTTGGTTGCAAGTCTTATCCTGTTTAGGACTTTCCTCAAGAGGCAGAACGGGTGGAGCGTGTAAACATCCAGGTAGTCCCAAGGGTGCTGGAAGTCATTCTGGAATGCCACCTGTGGGCCTGGTACTGGCAAGTAGTACACCAGAAGTTTCTAGTTAAGGGACATTGCAAAGAGGTTTATAACTGGCAAACCCTACAAAGTCATTACTTTGTTCACTATCCGAGGATTCAAAGACCACTAAGTTTCGACTATCTGAGTCTTCCTGCTAAGATTATCTGCTAAGATGTTCTTATTGTTTGGTATGAACTGTGTTGACAGGGAGATTGCATTGTTTTCTGTCCATCACAAGATTTCGATGGCTAGTTCGCAAAGTTGCAGGTGATCCTCCCTCTTCTATGCATTGGCAAAGAAAATCAAATATGGGAGAGGAAAAAGAAGGTCTATACCTCTGAAATCATGGAGTCAAGATTTTACCAACTTATGGCTTTCTTTTGCTCTGCTCCCAATGGAATGAACACTACGGGAGGGTCCCTACCCTAAGACCAAAAGGTCTTCAGTTGCCATTGAAATGAGTACATGCAGGGACGACTGTTTAGTACCAAATGCTTTGATGTAGACAGGGGACCTAACAGTTGCTGCCACAGGTGGGCTGGCCATGAGTCTCGCTGAAGGAACGGTTGTGCCCCTTTTTGAATCTTGTGGTTCTGTCCTCAATTATGAAAACTTTTCCTTGAACATTATCTATTCGCATTCCTAGGTATAGCATATTCTGTTTGGACTCAAGGTTTGACTTCTCCCTGTTTACTACAATCCACAGATTGCAACAAAAATGAAAAATCCTTGACAGAGAAGAAAGGTTTCCACCGAGTCTGCCAGGATCAGCTAGATGATGAAGGAGATAAATGCTGTTGGCATGGGCACAAGCTGAAATTAAAGTGAACACTTGTGAATACTTGAGGGCCTGTTGTCAGACACGCACAAAATCCTTAACTGATATGCCTTGTCATTAATTATGACCAGTAGCACTGCCATCTCTGCCACCTGAGTCTTAGGCATCCATCGCCAGTGGTACTGTGGGGATAATACCACCAGTAGCAGGGACGTTGACCATGTCTGGCAGGTTTCTCCACTTGTCTACTGGCCTTCTTGCCCTCAAAGGGTGGCTTTTGGCGAGTACCCTTTTCAGAGTTGAACTGCCTCTGGTCGTTTTCATCCTTGAAGGTCTTTTGGGCTGTTATCAGATAGAAGCACAACATCCTGAACTGATATGCCTTGCCATTCATTATGAAATGGAGGTACGTTCTTGGGAATCTGGAAGCATACATCCTTTAGATTTAACGAGATCATGAAGTTCTTTGGTCTTACTGCCTGTCTGACCATGGCTGCAGTATATAACTTGAACAGAATTTGTTGAACCAACTGGTTAAGAGCTGAGAGGTATATGGCTGGTTTCCATCCTCCAGATGCCTTCTCTACAAAAATGAGTACTGTAAAATCCTAAAGATTTGTCGAGGAACTCTTTGAGAGTGCCCTTCTCTAACATAGTCTGGACTTCTGCTCAGAAGGCTATGTGCTTGGCTGATCCCTTTGTGAAAGTCAATGATCGATCTCATTGGGTGACAAATCATGGGCTAGAAGAGAGCAAGTGAAGGAGATGATGTAAACCAGAGTGGAGGACACTAACTGACCAAAGTTTGGACCAGTTGCACTGCCATCTCTGCCACCCGAGTCTCAGGCATTCCATCACCAGTGGTACTGTGGGGAGAATACCACCCGTAGGAGGGACCTTGACCATGTCTGACAGGTTTCTCCCCTTGTCTACTGGGGTTCTTGTCCTCAAAGGGTGGCTTTTGGGGAGTACCCTTTTCAGATCGTCCTCGTCCTTGAAGGCCTTCTGGGCTGTTGTCAGACAGAAGCCCAACATCCTGAACTGATATGCCTTGTCATTCATTATGAAATGGAGGTACGTTTTTGAGGAATGATGGATGGGAATCTGGAAGTATGCATCCTTTAGATTCAACGATATTATTAAGTTCTTTGTCTTGCTACCTGTCTGACCGTGGCTGCAGTATCTAACTTGAATAGAATTTATTGAACAAACGGGTTCAGAACTGAGAGGTAGATGACTGGTTTCCATCATCGAGATGCCTTATCTACAAGAAAAACTCGACTGTAAAATCCAGGAGAATTGTTGAGGACCTCTTTGAGAGTGCACTTCTCTAACATGGTCTGGACTTCTGCTCGAAAGGCTGTCCTTTGCTGATCCCTTTGCAAAGGCCAATAATCTCATTGGGGGACAAATCATGGGCTGGAAGAGAGCAAGTGAATGAGATGATATAAACCAGAGTGAAGGACACTAACTGTCCAGGGTTTGGACTAGTGGCACTGCTATTTCTGCCACCCGAGTCTCAGGCATTCCAACACCAGTGGTACCGTGAGGAGAATACCACTTGTAGCAGGGACGTTGGTCATGCCCAGCAGGTTTCTTCTCTTGTCTGCAGCCTTTTTGCCTTCAAAAGGTGGCGTTTGGGGAGCACCCTTTGCAGGGTTGAACTGCCTTTGGTCGTCCTCGTCCTTGAAGGCCTTCAGGGTTTGTCTCGCCTTTGAAGAAGCCTTGGGCAAAGCAGGTGTCAAAGAGGTAGGCCAGGATTTCTCAGCCTGGTGGAGAAGTTAGTCTTGGCTCACTTGTCTCCAGTTATCGGTCTCAACGTCCCTGTGAGGGAACAAGAAGACGTGGACTTGAGCAAAGCATTCCGGAGATGCTTTTGAAACTGGGAGACAAGAGCATCAAGTCTCTTCAAGACCTAGTTGGCTCACTGGTTAGCCGCCTTGTGCATCAAGAACTTCATTGCCTTTGCATCAGAAAGGATGATGTTTTTGAAATTTTTTAGCGTTTTGGGCCTGACAAGTCTTTGGTGGTGGCTAAAAAACCCTTTATCCCAGACTAGTGGTGCATCCTGGAGGAGGCCTGAAGAGTATCCTTTGCCATCCTCTCCCTGTTTGTGGCATCAGTAGGGCTGAACACCAGCTTCTCTGAACTCGTGCCTTGGTCCAGAACCGACACTGCTTAGTCTATAGGTAGAGTAGGGAAATCATTCAGAACATTGTAGTACTTCCTCTGTGAATAAACCTTTGCAAAGAAACTAGCGGTCATCCTTCGTTATCTATATTAGAGTTGGGCTTCCAGAAAGGCCTTGGAGGATGTGATGCCCTTCTTACAACTTTTAATGTTGTACACATCTAGATTGTGGTTAGGATATTTGTATGATTGGCTTTGACTTCTGAACTACCTTTGATTATGTTAATCACGAGGCCCTTACATCAATTTTAAACAGATTAGAGTAGGTGGGCCTTTTCTTAACATCATCATTTAATTTCCAAGTAACGGATAAGAATATAATATATGGTGTTCCTTAGGGTAGTGTTCTCAGTCAATCACCTTTCATAGCATAAATATATGATACATAGTTTGGCCTTGAAAACAAAGTTGTTGCATATACAGATGGGATGCTTTTTGTATCAATTCAATCTCCAGAATGTAGACCGGTGATTGCATGGTGCAAACTATTGGAGATGGAGCTGAACCCAAACAAAAATCAAAATATGATTGTAGGTAAGTCGAAGATAATGGCTCTTCAACATCCAGATTTTTGCTTTGTTTCTTTTTCAATAGAACAAAAGATGACATATCGAGAAAGTCTCAAGATTTTAGTGATTAATTTATCCTTAAGTTTTATTTAAGATGTAATAAAATTGTGGAATGATCTTCCTAATCTAGTGGTTCAATCAGTATGACTTCAGAAGCTTAAACCTTTTGCAAATTCTTTCATGTTGAAGAGTTTGACATGAGTTTCGTTTCAAAGTTTATATGTGGCTGATCAATTTAGTGTTGTTACTAAGCTTAACATACATTACGAGCATTTTCTATTATTTAATATTTTATTCGTTATTTCTCCATTTTCATTCTGCAATAGACTGCTTTTCCTGTTGTAACCATTGACCTTGTAGCACTCTGGTTTTCCAACTAGGGTTGTAGCTTGTCTAGTAATAATGATAATAACAGGACACTATTTCCTCACTGACAAAAATGGTTACGTTTCACGATGTCAAATCTCTTGTTGATAACCTTCATAGAATTTGATAGAAGTAAAGAAAGCCATATTATAGAACAATCTACCTGAAAGATGGGTGTCTATTACCAGGATCAGATAAACTTATAATCTCGACCACGTTCCTTTGATTTTCATCATTGTTTCAACAAAAGATTTGGAGACACAGGCTATCTATCTACCTATATATCTATCTATCTATACGAAGAAAATTACCACAAAATATCATATGTAATAGAAAGAAATTTCTACCCCACATTAGGATTGCACTCTACACACTTCAAATGAAAGGCAAAGGAGGTACCAATCAATTCAACAGAAGCAATAAACGAATTTGAAAACTTCAAGTGCCAACTCTCCTTCAGGAGTCATTTGGAGAGGCCACTGTCTGCTATAAAAGCAAGTTTTACTTAACTACCCTAGTTATCAGTTGACCCTTTGACCCTTTGGATGGTTAAATTCAATGAAAATTAACAAGACAATAACTCCTGTAATTAAATTAATTTTCAGAGTACTATAGGCATTAGTTGGGGGTCTTTGCCGTTTCCCTTCTACACTTACATTCACTTTTAGGCCTTTTAATCTAATTCCATCCATGCTTCCCGTCTTCCAATCGAACCTCTGAAATTTTTCTTCATAATGCAACTCTAGGGGGTTTCCCCTAGTTGAATCTAGGCAATAAATGGTCTTCCTGGTCCCAGCACTAATCCATATGACTTCAATTCCATTGCTAAACTAGTCTACTTAGATAATCCATACAAATGGATTGTCAAGGATAACATGAGAAACTCCTATAGTCTCTTAACTTCTCAATATATCATTCAATGGTGTACTGCACTAAACCTTTCTGCTCACCACCCTAGACGTATAACATTTTAGTGAAAGAGAACATTGTTACATCCACCAACAAAGTTGGAAGGTCTTTTACCTCCACCAACGAAGTTGACAAGAGGTTATATTTTTGCCCCAGTTTGTGTGTGTGTTTGTTTATGAACACCTTCATGGCCACGATTTTAATCGTCGAGTAATGAAACTTGCAGGGATTAACTATTATGTAAAAAGCCGGAAATTATAAAATTTTGGAAGGTTAAGGTCAAAGGTCAAGGTCCCGGTCAAGCAAAATGGACAATTCACGTAGTAAGCCATAAGTTTTTTCATCGTTGTCACAGAGACTTTAAACTTGGTTCATATATAAGTGTATGGAAATCCACCCCAACTAATACATGTTAAGGCCAAAGGTCAAGATTGAGCAAAAGGTCGAGGAATAACCTGCCGCGGCGGAGGTCTGCGCTCTACTGAGCCTCTAGTTATAACTGATTTCAATTGGGGAAATAGATTAAAAAGAGAAACAAATTTAGCCCAGGAGAGTTGAAAAGGTGAGTGCAATGAAAAGAAATTCATATACTTGAATTGCACCACAGTTTATTTGAAAAATTGAGAGTTGTGTACAATCAAGAACAGGATCAGCTGAAAATAATCAAGGTCACAAGACTCAGATGGCATCCACAATGAACATTTTATGTTAAGCGAATTGCTCTTTTTTCCATAAAAGGGATTATTCACCTCTTGGAGAATGTAATAATTGGTTGGTGGGAAAAAATAACGCTAAAGCTAGATCAAACAAAAGATGACGAGTGCTGTGGTAACTAACATGAATGAGAAACTAAGTGGAGTACTGTACACTTTGACGCTGCCAATTACAAACCTGCCTTAACAAGAGTATAAATTTTGAGGGCTGCAAATCTTGATATCATTCAAGAGTTTCCCTCATCACAAGCAAATTACTGATTGAATCTAGTATGAAACAAAAAGACCAGTAATTCTTGAGGTAGCTAAAAACAATAGAATGTCAACCAGCCAGGAATCAATTAGCATGTTATTATACATAACCTATATGCTCTTTCAAGATTTTCATGCTATTCCATCTATGAACATTACAAGGATGTACTTTTAAAATTCATGTAGAAGAAAATGGTAAAGCTGATAGCAACCTCACACAAGGCATAGCAATGGGGAAAACTAAAATTTTCACGAGTCCCAGTGACACTGCAAATATTTTTCCATATTTCGTTTTGCTAGTACATTGGTAGGGTATATGAGTTTAGTAAAGCTTCATGTTTGATGGGATGATTTCATTAAAATCAGCGATATAAAAGGTAGAGAGACATCTGAGGCTGAGCGGTGAGTCAGTGTGACTTTGAAACATATGCAAGTGTGAAAGCACCACACCATGGCAGCATTCAAGTCAATGTCGAAAGTTCCAATGAAAGTATACAACACATCACCCGTTATTCACAATACTATATTATTATTATTATTATTATTATTATTATTATTATTATTATTATTATTATTATCATTATTATTATTAGCTAAGCTATAATCACAGTCGCAAAAGCAGAATGCTGTAAGCCCATAGGCTCCAACAAGGAAAAATAGCCCAGTGAGGAAAGGAAACAAGGAAATAAATGGTCTACAAGAGAAGTAATGAACACTTTGAATTGAATATTTCAAGGACAGTAATAACATTGAAATAGATCTTTCATATATACACTATTAAAATTAAGAAAAAACAAGAGGAAGAGAAATAAAATAGAATAGTGTGGCCTAATGTACCCTCAAGTAAGAGATCTCTACCCCAAGTCATAGGAAGACCATGGTATAGAGGCTATGGCACTAAGACCATGGTACAGAGGCTATGGCACCACCCGAGACTAGCGAACTATGGTCAGATTTTGGAGTGTCCTTCTCCTAGAAGAGTTGCTTACCATAGCTAAAGAGCCTTTACTATCCATACCAAGGAGAAAGTGGCCATTAAACCAAAACAATACAGTAGTTAACCCCTTGATTGAAGAAGAATTATTTGGTAATACTATTGTTATCAGTGGTATGATGAAAGAGGAGTGTGGCTAGTGTATGTGAAGGCAAAGCTAAAATATGTCGTAATCAGAGAGAGTTAACCATTGTAGTGCTGTCTGGCCAGTCAAATGACCCAATAACTCTCTAGCATCTTTGTTTTGTGCGTATCGTCAGTTAGGTTGTGACTGAGAGACGGCGCAAGTGCAAGTAACTTGAACAAGTAGCGATCTTTTATAATATCAATTTCAGTGAAACAAGGTCACAAAAATTCAAACAGACCAATGCAAGCAGATACAGGCATAAACAAGTTATCGGTGCGAGGGAAGAGCGATAACGACATACAAAAAACACAGATACCGTTTCAGTGTACGAGCGTGTGTGATGCATGTGCTGTACATGGCTCCTCCTACAAAAGACATACATGGGAAACAGGGTGATATGCTCTTGAGAGGCGAACTGTAGGACTGTCATCTGGCTGGAGATATGCAGGTTTTAGGTGATCAAAGGAGACCCAGTTTTCTTTGCCCGCATGTTGAGGAGGAATGCTTTTGGTGTACGCCTGATCAAGAGGAAAGGGCCCGTGTAAGGGGACGTTAACAGTGGCTTGGTAGTGTCATTGCACACGAAAATGTGCATTGCCGAGTGCAGATCTGCTCGTATGTGTTGCCTAGCTGGGTGCTTGTAAGTCTGACGGCATGGAGTAAATTTTCCCGCAACGTATCGTAGGCACTGGAGATTGTCGGAGGAGGTTGCAGACAAAAAAAATTCAGCAAGGACAACTAACAGGTTTCCATACACCATTTCAGTTGCCGAGACATCCAGGGCATCCTTAGGAGTGGTCGTTATTCCCAGGAGGACCCAGGGAAGCTGGGTAAACCAGTTGAAGTCCTTGCAGCGGGACTTCAAAGATGCTTTGAGGACACGGGGAAAACGTTCAATCATACTATTGGCAGTAGGGTTGAATGCGGTTGTCTGATGAAGGGAGATGTACACAAAGCGGACATTGTAATTTCCATGGGAATGGCTTCAGGCCAACGAATGGAGCAGTCGACGATGATAAACAGGTAACAATGTCCTTATGATGTGGGTAGGGGACTTGAAACATTGACACAAAGATGGGCAAAGGGCTGCTGAGGTTGAGGAAAGGGACCCATTCCTGATCCGTGTGTCAATGTAGTTTTGAGGTTTGGCATGAAGTACAGGTATGGACCCTATCGTTAGTATCCTTAGTAACGCCATACCAAATGAGCTTTGTCTTCAGTAGCTGTGCTGTAAAACGGTGTGAGGGATGTGAAAGACCATGAATGAAATCAAACACCTGTTGTTGCATGGGAGAAGGTATCCATGGTCTAGGTCTACCAGTACTGACATCACAAAGGATGTCGTCGAGAGGGACGTCCTCCCAACGGAGGGATGTGCAGAATGTCTTGCATGCTTGGTACTCTAGATCTTTTATTTGGGCTTCGTCCATGGCATGATAATCCAATCCCAGTTGAATGGCTGCCAATGTGTTTCTAGACAGGGCATCGGCAACAGGATTCATTTTCCCAGGTACATACTGAAGGGTACAATAGTATTCAGCCACGGCGGAGAGATGTCGGCATTAATGGGCAGACCAGACATTGGACTGTCGAGTGAAGGCATGTACCAAAGGCATGTGGTCCGTGCAAATAACTAAGTGAGTACCTTCCTAGAAGTGGCAAATGTGCCTGAGAGCCAAGTGCACTGCCAGAAATTCGCGATTGAAGGTAGAGTAGCCAAATTCCACCTTGGACAATTTTCTACTGAAGAGGGCCAATGGGCCTGGCGAGCCGCTGACCACCTGGTTGAGTATTGCCCCATTAGCAATGTTGCTAGCATTGGTGGAAAGGAGGAGAGGTGCATATGGCACAGAAAAAGGGAGAGCATCAATGGTTGATATGGCATTCTTTGCGTTGCAGAAGACCGCTTCTTAAAAGGGACCCTACTTCAGGTCTTTTGGCTTGCCCTTGAGGGAGGGACAGAGGGGGGCAAGAGTGGCAGTGATGGCTGGCAGGAAACGCTGATGATAGTTGATCATGCCCAAGAATTCTTGCAGTGTTTTGAGGGTCAAGGGCGTAAAGAGATTCTGAGCGACTACTACCTTCTCAGGTAGGGGGTGGTCTCCTTCAGGAGAGATGCGGTGCGCTGAGAAAGATACTTCGTTGGTGCCAAAGGTACATTTGTTGTACTGGACTACAAGGCTGGTCTGTTGTAGACGGTCGAGTATGATGCGTAGATGATGGAGGTGTTCCTCTTTGGAGGAAGAGAACAAAAGTATGTCGTCCCTGTAACATACACAGAAGGGGAGGTCCCCTTAGATGCCTCCCATGAGACGTTGAAAAGTGGCCCCAGCATTACGGAGGCTAAAAAAGGAGTTAAGGAGTAAGAATCTGCGTTGATTAACCGTTGGTGAGCTACATCGATCAGGAGGTGGAAGTGCGAGACGAAATCCACACCAAGGATTGACAATGTGACGTCAGCAACGAGAAACTTCCAAATTTATTTGGTATGGGTGGGTATTGCAGATCTATTGGCAACTACCAGGTGGATGTTGAATGATTTAGATGGACAACGTCATGTCCTGGAGAGTGGCCTTTGCAGAAGATAATGGCAAAATAATTGCATGCCCGTATCTGTGCCATGTATAAAGAAAAAATTAATTACAGGGGAAGCCACTGCCGCAAACGATGGCTTACTTACGGGTTTTGGGACCACTGACAACCAATCATACATCTATTCATGGTAGTCCCGAATTTGGAGTTGTAATAGCATAACTGCAGCCGATGGATGTCAGTAAGTGGCTGGAGAGGTTGGTGGCTGGGGCGTGAATAAGGACTGGTATATGTGGGTGGTGGGCAGCTTTGTCACTGCTCCAGCACATCATGGGGTGGGCGACTGTGTCCTCCCGCATTCATGTCAGATCGTTTGATGTTGAATAGTTGTCCACTTAGTCAGGAATGGATGAGTAGATGGAGGTCTGTAAGGTGGTGAAGTGGCTGTCCATAAAGGTGTCCACTTTGGTCTTCAGGTCCTTCATGGGCAAAATATCGACATCGGGGATGGCAGTACATACAGGTTGGGGTACATACCATACGCAAAGGCCACAAAATAGATTCACTTCACGAGGAGAGCTGTCAGTGGCAGGTTGCATGCGAGTAATATTGATAATTTCCCTGAGGGTGAGCGAAGCCTTTTGGTTCCCAAACGATTATTGAGAGAGGTGAAAAAAATTTTGCTTTGTGGGCGGGCAGTGATGGCGAGTACTGCTTCAGTAGGTATGATTTGAGGTCTTCGTACGTTATGTTGGTGTCCCCCTGCTCGCAGAGCCAGTCGGAGATTTCCGGGAAAATGTCCCCGGGGATGGCCACGAGAAAGTAATCTGCTTTGGTGCTTGACCGAGTCACTCCCATTATACAAAACTAAACTTCCGCACACTGGAACCAGGCGAACGTTTCTCTGCTTGCAAAGGGCAGTCATTTCATTAAGGCAGCGTTTGCTGAAGAGGAAGGTTCGGTGGCCGTCATCCTTAAGTGGTAGGGCACGGCAGTGATGCGGGCAGGTGGGAGGGAGTGGACACTCTGCTGGTCACCAATGAGTATATCATTAGTTGGTTTGTAACCAAGAGATGGCGTATGTGCAACTAACTTTATTTTAACCGATAGCAAGGTTTTATAACAACAGTTTCAGTGAAAGAAGGTCACAAAAATTCAAACTGATCAATACAAGCAGATACTGGCATAAACAAGTTATCAGCGAGGGGACAGCGACAACGACAATATACAAAAAAAAGAAAAATAAATACAAATAACGTTACAGTGCATGAGCAGATGTAATACATGTGCGGAACAGTTTCCCGGAGCATTCTTCAAGAACATAGCTGTGGCTCTCAAGAACCACTCCTGCAAGTTAGCAATCACAACTGTGTCCTTGATAAACTTTTCTAGAAAATTCACTTCTGTCATAGTCAAGATTATAGGTAGTGGGTTGGCTATAGCACCAGCTACCTGTTGAGATACTACCACTAGAGTGTTATCGATTCCTGACTGGCCAGACAGTACGACATTAGATCCATCTCTCTGGGTGCGGCTCATTTTTCCTTTGTCTACACATATACCAAGTAATCTGTCCTATTTTTTCTACATTCTCCTCTGTCCTACTACACCTGACAACTCAAGATTCCCAAACAATTCTTCTTCCCTTAAGGGATTAACTACTGTACTGTAATTTTTCAGTGGCTACTTTCCTCTTGATGAGGGTACAAGAAACTCTTTGGCTATGGTAAGTAGCTCTTTTAGGAGGACAATCCAAAATTCAAATGTTCATTCCCTAGTCTTGGGTAGTGCCATAGCCTCTGCATCATAGACTTCCTATGTCTTGGGGTAAAGTTCTCTTGCTTGAGGGTACACTTGGGTTCACTATTCTATCTTATTTTTCGTCCTCTTGTTTTTTAAAGTTTTTATAGTCTATATATGAAAGATTTACTTTAATGTTGTTACTGTTCTTTAAATAGCTTATTTTCTTGTTCATTGCTTCTGTTGTAGATTATTCATTTCCTTGTTTCCTTTCCTCACTAACCTATTTATCCCCGTAGGAGCCTTTGGGCTTACAGCATCCGGCTTCCCCAACAAGGGGTGTAGCTTAGCTAGTAATGATAACAATAATAGCGGTAGTATCTAAACGTGTGGCTGGTTTCTCTGGACAAGATGCTAAGTTGTCCCTTTTCCTCCTTCTTTAGAGAGGCTTGCTCTTGGGCGTTTTGCTAAGCAAATATCGTCATCATCATCATCATCATCATTATTATTATTATTATTATTATTATTATTATTATTATTATTATTATTCTCTAAAAACACAAGCTCCAATCATATTTGGAAAGACTAAATAAAACAAGCCAAGGGTTGTAATAGGATAGTATTGATTAAATGTGGGCCAAATATCCGGACATTAAGGCCGGGGATGTCATTCGGCACCAAGTCTTGAAATCTTGAAAGATTTTTTCAATATACCAAGTTGTTTTGAAAATGAATTATAGATAAACTGGAAATTTATCTTCAGAGTTAAAGTACAATTAAGAATGAAACCTAGAGTTTCAAATAAGCTGCATGTAGCCAAGGTACCATTGTTAATGAAAAAATCTTACCAGTAAAAGTTCATCATTGTTCTAGAACTACTAAATATCCTACAATGAGTTTTATTAGAATTTGATTTCAGCCCACATGATTTGCACTTTGCATTAATTTTAACTTTATCTCAATATGGATACTCCGGAGATGTGATAGATGTGAAAACTGGGTAGCATCAACTGCATAAGCAACAAATTTGTTCTCAAGGCCAAACTACGAATCATGCACATTTAAAGGGCCGAGAACACTTCCCTGATGAACAACAGAGACTAAATTCCTGTTGTCATCATGGCGCCAAAACAACAACTACGTTTTACCACATAGAACTTGAAAATTCCATAATGATATTAAGAAAGGATCCACCAATTCACATTTTCATTTGTTTGTGAACAATGGAAAAATAATTAACTGTCAAAAACAATACGAGTGACATAATAAGCTCAAACATGCTTTATAGATGGAATCTAGTGATTTCTGTATAAACAATCACCGATGCCCTTACAAATTGAAAATTCATGATCAGATTTCTTTTAGTAAAAGCATCTAGACATTTTGCCTACAGGTGTACAAGAATTTTGGGTAATATGGAGGCTTTAAAAGTAAGGCAGTAACCAGAAGGGCTTGAGGTACACTGATCACATTTACCAGAGTAACATTACCAATTTATCAAGTGCTAAAAGAACCTCTTCTAGATTGCCTCTGCAAAAATAACAGTATTTTGGAGGTAGGAAATCAGCTCTTCAGAAAAAGAAGGAACAATAATATTTGGACTTGCACATCTATAGGCATTAAGATCAGAACAGATCTTACCTAGATTGATAACCCTGTAGACCCACTCCAACTCGCTTTCACTTATTAGAGTGTCAACCATGTTTGCTTTAGAGTTGCTGAATGCAAATTTCCTACATGACCAGATTATTTCTGCTCTTAGTCCTACCTGTGAATAGAATTCTACGGGACCATTGGAACAGATCATAGACAAAATGTAAGATTAGAATCCTTACAGAAGATTTTTGGTAATGGTAGATTAAAGCTATATCCAAATAAGTAAAGAATGGTTTGCTCTAGGTGCTATAGGTATATTAGTGACAAGAGATATCACTGGTGTGGATTTAATCATAGAATTACCTACAGCAACTGGAAACTCAGTATGATAGTTCAGTAGCTAAAACACGGGCTTTTCATGCTTCCTAAGATAATAAGCTAATTTTTTCAACTCTTACATTCCTCAACATTTCTCACCCTTCTAATTCTTCTCCACATTCATCTCCTACCAAGCATAATTTTCCCGGCGTTATAGAACTGTTTTAACAGATAAGCTGCAGATTCATAAAAGCAGTCAAATCTCGTTGGAAAATAAAAACTGTTATCAACACAAACAATACCTGCTATCGCATTCGACTGTTTTTTGGGGGAAAGGTTATCTCGCTCAGCTATCAATCTATATCGCAATGACTTTTTATTCTAATAATTCCCAGAAGTAAAACTTTTACTTAGCTTTCCCAATGGCAAGCACATTTCCCATTTTGGTAACAGAATCTGTAAATTCGAACGAAAAACCGACTCGCAAGAAGACCTTGTTTGTCCATGAAGTGTAAACCCTATTTGTGGTACATCACTTATAAAATATTTTGACCAAGTGGAAGGGCAGTACCAATTGAACTAATAAAAATTTTGAGTTTCAGATGCTCCATATCAATAAAATATGCCTCTACCGATTCCTAAACTAGAGAGACATCTGAATCTCTGTTCACGTTTTACACGATCAAGGAGTTTACTTCAGGGCGTCAATGCTTATTACATTTGCTATTAAGGAAGGTCATGATGAGATCATACTTGACAGATGTATTATTGTCTCCTTAAAATATCTCTTAACTATTAGCTAAACATAAGCTCATTACGAAATACTTTAAAATTTTCAGTATAAATTTCCAATGAAATTCCCGTTATAAATTCCCATTGGAATTCCGTTATATATTTCGACTGTGAAATTCCCGTTATAAATTTCCACTGAAATTCCTGTTATAAATTTCCACTGAAATTCCCGTTATAAATTCCCATTGGAATTCCGTTATATATTTCGACTGTGAAATCCCCGTTATAAATTTCCCCTGAAATTCCTGTTATAAATTTCCACTGAAATTCCAGTTTTAAATTTCCAATGAAATTCCCGTTATAAATTTCCAATGAAATTCCCGCTATAAATTTCCACCGAAATTCCCGTTGTAAATTTTCATTGAAATTCCTGTTATAATTTTCTACTAAAACCTATAGTTCTATTATAACATTATCTCATGATTCTATTTTGGCTTCAATCTGTTGAATAATGATCAGTTCGCTCCCTTTGTTCGAGAGTTTGATTCCAGAATCAATTCACGTAATGCAGGAACCATTGGTGTATGTTTTGCTAACGGTTGGACTGCATGATGTAGAGACGTGTAAATTTATATTTCAAAACATACAAATCAGTACCCAAAAATAGTGGGGAGGAACTGATAACTATGTGGATCCTATTTTGTGAAAATAATGACTGGAGTAATATATGAAGTCATCAATAATGTATGAAAATAATAATAAGAATGTTTCTTAAAACCATTTCTTCATAATGATACACCCTGTATTTACTAAAAAAGCAAAAGCAAAAAAAAAAGTTTCTCTGCTAATGAATGTGTTCGTGCGCCGCTCCAAAGTCGCATTTATAAATAGACGTTGGCTCAACCCCCAGATGGAGATCAATGCAAGACTCCTCGAGGATAAGCAACGAGGGCCATTCTGCAACTGAACATCATGACGACATCTACTGTATGTTTGTTGTTGCTTCTGGCTGCGGGTATGTATTTAGTATTTATCCACTGGACTTCAGATTTTTTTCCAAAATACTTTTTGAAAGAAAGATTTTTTTATATCGATTTCTTTTACACATTGAAGTAGTGTAGGAACGCAGATAAAGGGAAGTGATGCAATAAGTAATGAATCTATCCTTGATACTTATGATTATACATAAGCAAGTAATTGTATACTGATTACTGATAATTCATACGTGAACATCACAACTGAAAGATGTTTTAAAAGATCCATATGGTAGATTTGATTTCTTCAAGAACTCAAATCAATATCCTCCTCGTAACGCTCTACTCAGAGTGAATCATGTGTTAAAACATTAAAGGCCGGAGCCTTTTTTTTTTCTATTGGGGTGGGGAGTGATGCCGCTCAAATTTCACGATAATATTTTCCCACAACATATGACTAAAAAAATCCTTTTTAAAAGGAGGCTGCTTCATGAGTAAGGAAATATAATAAGAAGAGGGTTTGTTTCGGGAACTTTAATCTTTAAGTAAATGTTTCATAAAGAGGTAATGTTAGTTTGTGTAAGTGTTATGATTCCAAGGAGTATATTTAGGCAACGAAGTTGGGCCTGTACAAGTCCGAGAAAGTGGAGCTAGTCTGCAATTAATAGGCAATGGATAACAAGGCCCAACGATAGTATTGTAAAACAAGTAAGCGCTCGGCGACCTTATGCAAATGCTAACCGAATCCTAGCTTCAAACAGGAACATGGTCAATTGTTTAACGAATGGCCTTTTGAGCAAAAGTTAAGAAAAACTATAACCTATGACATTCCATAAATTAAAAAACAATTTTCCTAATCATCCTTGTTCCCACCTAATATTGTCCATAGATAAAAGAGCGCAAAAATATATTTCCTTCAAGGTTCAGGTAAACTGCCCAGATTAAGTAAAAATCCTAAGAAAAATTCCATGAAAATACAAAGAAATTAAACAATTATTATTACCCATCATAAAGTGATAATTAATTCAATAAGTATGAACAACAGATAAGATAGGTAACAACTATTTTACGCGATACAAGAAAAAGATAAGAGTTTCATATAATCGAGTTTTCGACGGCGGATCTAGGGATGTTTCAGTTATTAAACTTGCCATAAATGATTTCAAGTTTGATAGATCTGATACTGAATACCAACCTCCTAATAAGAAACTTATCTTCATTCATTGATTTTCCTTTAGTTAGTTATTTCCTTATTTCATTTCCTCATTGGGCTATTTTTCCTCATTGGGCTATTTTTCCTCATTGGAGCCCTTTGACTTATAGCATCCTGCTTTCCATCTAGGGTTGTAGCTTACCTAGTAATAATAATAATAACAACGATAAAATCCAATTTATTCTGGTAAGAAGTCTGAAAGAGAAATGGAACTTCCATTTATTGTCAACATCAGGAATCCTGTATTCATATTTTTTATCTCACTGATCTTATAGGAGTCAGAAAAGGAGCCACAGGTAATTTAGGGAAATTCGGGGAAACATTCCTATGCTTGGCCCATGTATAGGTTTTAGTTTATCTGCTTCTATGTGAAACAGTCTAATACTTAACAAAAGAAAAACAATACGGGCACAAGTAACTGAGATAGAAACTAGAAAAGCACCCTGAGAGTGGAGACCTCCACCACGGAAGCTGATTTCTTGATACCAGCTTACCTTTCCCAGAATCGATTAGACGGCAGGCGTATTTGAAGTCTGTGTGACAACCATGTGCGAACTTGGGTTAAAGGTTAGGGTCAATTCGGTCGACCTTTTTCTTGACCTTGACCCTGACCATTGATCTAGGTCTTTCAAAATGGAATCACTTCCACGTCTCAACATAATAATCCCCGAAAGTTTCATTACTCTGAGTAAAATTGTGGCCAGGAAGTTGTTCACAAAGAAAAACAGAGAAACAGGGGCGAAAACATAACCTCTCAACTTCGTTGGCGGAGGTAATAAAATCTCCACATGCAGCAATATTGTAAATAAAGGAAACAGCGAGCACCGCAATATATTTCAGGAAAAAAGAAAAGACTCATGTTACAATCACCTTAAGACAATGGTAGACTCCAAAGGAAATAAATTCTTATTAGTATCGAGACAACATTATCAGAAAATCTTGTCGTAGCATACTTGGAAAAAGAAACAAAATATGCACCAAAACTCCACATTGAAAAGGATTCCATAAGAACTTGACTTTATTCACTGGCGAGAAAAATCTGCTTTGCTTATGTTTTTCACTGTACAGAATCATAAGATCATCATTGTAAAACGACGCGTAAATTTAACAATGGAAAATGATAAACAATAAGGTTCTTTTGCACACAGTGTTTTTCACTATAACA
>NC_090727.1:122120855-122130855 GCF_036898095.1 Palaemon carinicauda | reverse complement strand
ACCATATCATAAAGAAACATTTCATTATTCGAATATAAGTATTTCTATCTTAGAATACACGCTTGACTCACTCACAAAGGGGTAAGATAGCACTTGCTCAAATTATATATTTAAAATGGTAAAGGACAAAATTAGTATTTTTGAATTGCTGCCATACTAAAGAAGTGTGTGAGGTTTAGTAAATCAATGCAACATATGCAGGAATGTATTGGTAGTGACTTCAATCGACCTAAGATGCGAACGTTAGGATGAGGGAGAAAGAGAGAAAAAAAAAAAAAAACTCGGGGTATCAAAGTGGCATTTTGCGGCAGAGACGGATATATGAATGTTTTCATGAATAGAGGAAATTTAGCCTAACGGTATGTAAGCAAAGTGGGATGAAAGGAATTTTTTTCGGACAGGATATATATTTTTGATAGGTAAAAGTTTTCCTATAACTAAGTAGATTACTAATTGGAGTAAATCTATGATATGGCAAGAATTGAAACCTTTGAATGGTAATGCTCCTTAGCATTTTACATGCCAATTATAAGACAAATAACAACGGTAATCAATAAACATGGCATTCTGGGGACTCATGTAGATTTTAAAAAGTAACACAATTTGTGAAGTTTATCGCATGCTAAAGATAAACCGTTAAGATATTACGAAAATATACCAATTTACCTTTTTATTTCACTTCATTAGGTAACTAATCAAGACTGGCCATTTTCTGTTGTCTGAGCTTTTCTTGTTTACTCACTCATTCCATAGCGATCCACCCTCCCTAAAATCATGCGAGGCTCTGGCCATAGACTACATCATTGATCTTTTACTCACTTTTCAAATTATCTTGCCTTGGTTAATTTTCACTGGCATCTCAAACCAGTTTGGCTAAAAAGATCAAACGATGATTACAGTAGATAATGATTCTGATGGAATGTCTGATCAAAATTGTGAAAAGTATACAGCATGTACAGTAAGCTATCTGAACGATAGTGCCACAAATTAATGCCAAGTTCGTTGATAACGGGATTTATCACATTAAAAATGTTTGTGCAACAGTCCAAGAGGAGAGCCAAAGCAACATTCAAAACATTGTTGAATGAAAAAAAAAACATTATGATAGACAGGTGTTCAAATATCTTTAAAAAAATACTCAATACACGATTTTTTGGCACAACTGAAGAAGAGGAAGCTCAGATAAGATTGTCAAAATGGAATTTGTTATGAAGAATGATATTAAGAATCTATGATGAGCTGTATGACTGTCCTGGATCTGGATCAACAAATAATAACACAGAGTTTTGCTGTTATTGAACTTCATAACATAACTCAATCTTCATCATTTGCTAATTTTAGTTAGATCTTAAATCTGAGGAATTTTAGTTTATTGCAGGAAAATAAAAATAAAAAGGTAAAAATGTAATTTGAAGTTACAGAGAGAAATCCCATTCCTGGGGAAAATATTTGCCAAAATCAATCTTCATAAATACAAATTTATCCCAACATGCAAAACTATACGGAATAGCCTTCTTAATCACATATATTTTATGGTAACCTACGGATACCAATTATTTTACAGTAAAACAAAATGAAAATGTTAAGTCCTATTTTAAACGACTAGCTTATTGATAAACTTCTTTGAGCGTTCTTTATATTGTTGATTCAAATACAAAAATACTAATTTTGGTGTTATTTAAAAGTTGATGAGATTTGATTAATTACAGTTTCATGTGGAAAAGAAAAGAAAAATATAGAAAAAGAAGTTGAAGTTAGCCAAACCAATTAATTTTTCTTTTGTGGAAAAAAATAAAACAAATGTTGATGCATAACTTTGCTCAATTGCTTCACTAGAGGGACAAACGAAAAAGAACATAATTATGAAATCCAAATAAACGTCCTTAAATAAGTGAACGAGTTTTGTAATATACTATTATTGTTAAAAATCCATTGTATAAATATACCTGGCATGTTTCTTAATTTATGCTGAAAGTTTCAACGGAAAACAACATGTACCAAAACAATGTATTTCAATTCCTAGCAACTCTCTAGCGGATATTTAAATCGTCAGGAGGTGGCGGTGGAGTAACTGACGCTCAGCTGAGAGAACTAACAGAAGCTCTTCTATTGGCTGACGTAAATGACGTTGGTAACTTATTAACCGTTGACCGCCAAGGGAAAGGCACATCTGGAGATCTGGCACCTGGACCGTAAGGAAAATCATACTAATTTCTTTTATGTTAATTCTGAAACTTTTAATCTTTATTTTTTTTTCTGGGTTTTCCTCACGGTATTTACTCTGTCCATGACATTGATTCATTGTATTTGGTTTCAATCACCGTTTTGCTGAACTGCTGCACTGTAATTGACCAATAGCTTGTTTCTACTTGTAGGGTAGAAGAGACTCTAGCTATTGGTAAGCAGCTCTTCTTGGAGAAGGGCATTCCAAAATTAAACCATTGTTCTCTAGTCTTGGGTAGTGTCATAGCATCTGTACCATGGTCTTCCACTGTCTTGGGTTAGAGTTCTTTTGCTTGAGGGTACTCTCAGAAACACTTATATCTTTTATTATTTTCCTCTTTTTATAATGGTGTATTGGGCAGGCTTAACAGAAGAGCCATGGATATCTGGTGGTTTATCAAGAGGTTGTCTTTTCCCTGTTTCTTTATCTTTCTCTCTAGTATTCATTTTCAAAACCATTGTTGTTTTTCTACATTCAGTAGAAGTGGCTATCCTGGAGGGTACTGAGCCTTGCATGGGGTGTCAGCTCTGCCATGATGACCAATTTTATCCGATATTTATTCTTATTCTATGGGTTGTATAATTCACTATATATGTATTCATGTACATATTGTTTTTGATACCGTTATTTTTAAGTTTGTTTATACGTATGATGAAACTTTTTTTATAGCTTTTAATTCTTATTCTATCTGGAGACACTGAGCACAATCTGGACCAGTACTTCCTAGACTTCGTCAGTGTTATCTAATATCTTGCAATATTCCTGGATTGCATGCCAATATCTGCAAGCCTGTAGTAGATTCAAGTAGACAGTATTTGCAATAGGGAAGATTTCAAACAGTTTTAAGGTGAAATATCATCAAGACCTTTATGATGCCTCCAGACAATAGAATATTCTATCATGCTCAGAAACTTTGGTGTCTCAAATGGCACTTATACGAGCTTTGAAGTGAAACTTCAAGACCTTTATGATGCATGCAGACAATATGATATTGTATCATCCTCAGAAACTTTGGTCTCTCAAATGAGGTACTTATATGAGCTCCTCATTATTAGTTTTACGAAACCAATGATTTTGAAACAGGATGCAATTCCTAGGGGAAGGGGAATGGCGGTGTATATTGAAATGAGTACCCTGCTTCTCATTAATCCTGAATTGTCCAGATATTAGAGAAACAAGACTATACTTGTAACATAAATATAGAAAAAATGACATTTGGTAACTATGTAAATAAACTTGAGTAGAATGTGTAGTATTATAGCTTTGACAGTTGAAGTTTAAAATAGTTGCTTTGACTTGATTAAGCACAACTACAACGTAGACAAGGGAAACGTGTCTTACTCGAGCAGTTGCGGTGTAATTTAGATTGAATATTGCATTTACTAGAACTGGAAATGAACGAGAATTTTGTAATGTGATTTATTTCAAAAGGTGATTTAATGATTATTTTCAATATGAACATGGTGAAAATCATCATGAGCATTTCAGTGCCAAAAACTACAATCATTTCTCGACTAGATAACTTACAAAGCGCCAACGTAACATGTAGAGAGGGCATATTACATGAAGAGAGAAATTATTGTCATAAATAAGAGATAGTCACCAACTTGTTATCTCACTCATTGACTGTCATCATTAGTGATTGACAACTCCGTGTCAAAGGATGCTACAGTAGATTATAGCACCCATGTAATTAAAGCAATCATGCACCAATGAAGCTGGATAACCCACCAGGAATTACCCAAACTACTACCCCAAGGCAGGTTTCATACATATGACGTCACTAGTCAGGTACATCACTGCAATGTTTGATATTTGTTTACAAGACCACGCTCTCCATTTTCTCCCAAATTATGCAGTCTTGCAGCTCTCCTCTTCTTATACAGTAATTAGGAGGTTCTTTAAATGCTGGGAGAGCAAAAATATTCAAAATATTTACTAAATAAAAATTTAGTAATTACCTAAAAGTGTCACTATTGGACACTTTTGAGTAATTACTCCATTTTTAATTTAGCATATATTTTGAATATATATCAAATGTACGCTGGCATCACGAACTCCTGTTAGGTTGACTGTTGATGATGTCAGTTCCAGATCGTTTAGTGAGAAAGCCAAGCGAGTTTTTCATAACCTCTCCCCCTTTGCTCAACATATCTTGCCATTGTTTTCTTTCCCAACATTTGAAGAACCTCCTCATTACTGCACAAGAAGAGGGGAGCTGCAGGACTGCATAATTTGGGAGCAAATGGAGAGCGTGGTCTAGTAAACAAATGCCCAATGTTTGAATCCACTGACCTCATCTGCTTTGCCTGTGACTGAACCAAATAAACCAGAACTTGATCTACCTAGACTTTTAGGTCAGGCAATGATCAAACATTCCTTCATTGCCACTTTACGAGGTGCAGCAGAATTGATGATTAATGAATACTCGTGTCCAGTTTGAGATTCAGTAGATAAATATAAAACCAAATATAAAAAAAAAGACAGATACTACATTGTGTATAGAGCTGCAAAGGTTAATGGAGGCAAAGGACAAAATGGATTTAAAAATAAGACTCCAAAAGCTTTAAGAAACTTGACCCGGGAGATGTAGCACATACATTATCTATTATTCTTCAATGCCATTGTGTCTAGACATAGAGCCTAACGGTAAAAAAGGGAGGGTTTGAAAAAGGAGTGTGAAAGATCTTTAATTTATGAATATATTACTTCCCCAAGGCTCTGAACATAAACATTAATTAATCCAAATTCTTCGACACCTTCCAAATTTATGTCTATTAATTTTTTTATAATTTCCCAGGTACTTCGCCAATGTTCCACCAGAGGCTCTCTCTGGTCTCACCATTTCTGCTCTGATCGCATTGCAAGATAATTACATCGCCGATGTAAATGATGCTGAAGTTGAGGATCCTGTTGAAATCGAAGAGTTGGATGCTTTCCTCACAGCCATCATGGCAACAGAAGTCATGGACCTAACAAATATTTTCCTAGTTGAGAATAGTAAGTACTGAGCCTCTATATACTGCCAAAGAACCTTTATTGATAGTAATACCGTCTGCCAACATTGCCATCACATACATACCATATATTATAAAGATTAAATATATCTGAAAAGATACTCAGTTGGCCAAAATTTGTTAGTTAATTTATCTTTTCAGTGCGATCTTATCGCCAAAATTGCTAGAGCTCAAGGTCATAATTCATTGACATTAGAAATCTCTCATACTGTATGGAGGCCTAAATCTCTTCTGGTTCAAGGCTTTACTATTTTATTTTCTTTCATTGCCTTAATATGGCTTTGACAGTTTTCTATGTATATAATTCATACTTTCTGTGGTTTCAATTAATAAGGCAAGCCAATTATACCAAAAAATCTTTACACGTATGACTAAATAAAGCTCAAATATTTGAATAAATATTTTCAAAATTGACAATTTTACTCCAAATCTATGATATCAAGAGATTCTTATGTAATAATAGGACAAACAAAGGGAATGGGGACCTGGAAAAAAGGGAACACTATCCGTTTTACTTATATAGGTATTTCAGGCATAAATATGTTGTAACTGGCTTATGTTCTCAGGCTTTAGTAAGGCTGCAAGTTTATGATATATGAGTTAATATTGGTAGGACCATCTGATTGAATACTTTTTAAAGAAAGTGGTATTTTACATTTTATAATCTTATTTGTTTACCAAAAGCTCTCCATCCTATGCTTATCCTTATTTTAATTTCGGTCTCATGTCCTTGGGAAACACTGTCTGTCCTATATATATATATTCAATAACAATCTCTAAAGGTGTGTTCATCACCCTTATTTGGTGTCTGTGTTTTTATTGATCATCATTTCAGTTTCACTCATATTCATTTACATTCCTACATTTTTGCTTCTCTATTCAGATCTTCTATTATCTTTTGCAATTTCTCCCATGATTCACTAAACACAATTATGACATCTGCAAATCTTAAGTTGTTAAGGTATTCCCCACTAATATTAATTCCTACATTTTCCCAATCTAAATTCTTAAAAACTACTAAGCAGGGTGTGAATAATTTAGGAGAGATGTCTTCCTGTCTAACTCTTTCCTCAATTTGGATTATCACACTATTCATGTAGTTTTAGCATCGTTATATTTCCTGTATAGATATCTTCAAATGTTCTAACATAAGATTCATCTATTCCTTGTCTTTGAATGGTTTTCATTACTGCCGAAGTATGACATACGCAAAAGCTTTCTTATAGTATATAAATGCCATTCAAGGTGGTTTGTCATTCTGTTGATTTTTTTCATTACGTGTTATCACATGTACAATATATGGTCAGTTGTTCAACATCTCTTTCAATGCTTTCTTTAATTCTCCTACTATCTTGTTTGGTACCTGCTTAGATTTTTCATTATTTCTTTTGGCAAACTTTAATTTTTTTTTATCACTATTGTATTGCATTGTATAAAAATCCTCAGCAATTTTTATCACTCCCATCTCTATTGTTGATATTTCCATTTTCACCCTTAAAAGTAAGTATCCGTTGGCTCTCGGTTCAAACTCCTCTTTTCATCAATTTGGTGCTTCTTCCTTTCTTTAGTCACAGTGTTTCCTAAATTTTAGTATATTTGTGTTTATGAATGTCTTGAGGTTTTAGTTTGTTTATTGTTTTGGATAATTCAGCTAATTCCATTCTCTTGGAATTTGCCCTTATTTCTAATCTTTTGTTTGTTAGTCCTTTGACCTTTTTTCATAGGTTTCCTTGATCTTGTTTAGGAACTTTCCCACATATCTCTTGCGTTCTTTCCTATACAAATTTTGTTAAATTACTGTTTGATTATCTTTTCATAGGTATTTCCATTTCATCATGTAGCTGCGAGTAACTTTTTTTTTTTTACTAAACTAAACTCGTCGGATTTTTCTCTTATTACAGGAGTGATTATTTCTCTTTCTTTCCTTAGATCTAGACAAATTTTGCTTCGCACCATTCTGTGATCGCTCAACTTTAACTTGTTTAAAGCAGTTTCATCTTAAACTAGATTAACTTTTTCACTAAGAATAGAATCTATTTCGTTTCTTCATTTAGGCTTCTCCATATCCATTTTCTATGTTTAAAAAGTTTGAGAGGACAGATAAGAATGCAGAGGTGGATTATGAGAATATCACTGTTTGAAAGATTGAAAAATGATGCAATAAGAAGAATGGCAGGCGTAGTAAAGATTAGATATGATAAGAGTGTCACGACTGAGAGGGTGTAGGCACACGTTTAGGATTGTTGGTGGGGAAGGAGTGAGGAGACCTTGAAAGGAACTAGTTAGGGATGAGGGGGGGGGGCGTGGTTAAGATCAAGAGGGGGGCAGACTAGAGACTTAGCTAGGGAGATAAGGTGAAGGATGATATAGAGAAGAGATTTGGTGGGAGAGGATGCCTTAAATAGAAGGCATTTGAGAGGGCAAATCAAGAAACCGACCTCGATATGATGGGAAAGACGAATACTCGAACTAATGAAAAAGATTTTAGTCAAATACTCATGTTAATGTTCGTCTTGCAAAGGATAAGATAGCTTTGTAGTATGACCTGTGAACATGCGTATTTTTGTTTCTCATTTTCAATGTAATTTCGTATCTTTTTTTTTTATTGGATGTTGGATCATCGGCTACAGTTAACCTCCAAGCTTATAATGATATGCTAACAAATGACAAATAAATTGTTTTGTTTAAGATCTTTTTCAACAAATATTTTCATTTCATGTGAAAACAGAGGATTACTTTCATTCAGATACTAAATTTCTTTCGAGGTTTAGATACACACATTATATTATATATATATATATATATGTATATGTATATATGTTACAACCTCCCAGGTTGTAATGCAGGTTCTTTTAAGATATTTACATTCTCAAGGATTGCAGTCGGTAAAAGTACGTCAGTGATAAGGAAAGACAAAATCAGAGACCCAAGAAAACTTAACAATATTTATTATAAACTAGAACAATGACTTAAATCAAACTTGTGAGATAAAATACACTTAATTATACAGAATATTCAAGAGAACAAATAGCTGGTTCTCGGGAACTCACAAGAAAAACCTGAAGCTACTACACTAAACCCTAAACATGAGAAAATTCTAAGAGAGAAAACATTTAATAATAACCAAGTGGATCCAAATACGGCTGGCCAAAATAATCAATAACCTAATAATAAAAAGATAGAAGGAAGTAGGAGATGAAAACAATGAAAACCTTAATATTCCTACCTACAATACAAATCTAAACAATGTGGAACTCTGATTACAAAAATTAACACAACTTACATCAATGAAACTCCAATATATACAAACAATTATAAACAAACAAAATGGGTAAAATAAACAACTTCACCTCAAGTGAAGTACCAGAAGATAAGTTGAACTCAGAGCCGTGCTTAATCCATTAAACTGCTAACGGAAGGGTAAAGCTGCACGCCAGGCATTGAAGGGCAATCCCACTTCCCTATACAAGAGGAATGATAATTTGTCTTACCTGGCGTCAGCCGCCCTACGTATCACCTCACGAGCCAGTTTGCTCTCACTCCCGTATGTAACAGCTGGACTAGAAGGACACGGCAAGCAAATGCAAAACTCCAGTGTCGGGAAGCAGCGACGACACAACTCCCGTGCAAATCCTCCGACGGGAACAAGTAGCAGAAAACTATCGTCACAGATGACTGAGCATCTGCTAAACACTCAACAGAAGTGCGGAAGTAATAGCCAAAGTCGTCCTCCAAGTCACAATAAATGCTGAGACGGGAAATAGTGTCGGTGAGAGCTTGTCAAGGCCCGAACTGCCTTCACCGGTCGACCATGTCCTCTCATCACCTTCCCAGCGTTCATCAACACTCACAGGAAAAAGAATAACAATCGTTAAAACGATAGTCCACTAATACACAAAGGAGGAGGAGGAGGCGCAAAAACACTATTAAACAATCGGAGAGCCACTTAACTTACATTAACACCATAGTAAAAAAACAACAAAAATACTTTAACTTAAAAGAAAAACAAGGCTGATTTAAATAAAACAAAGAAATAATTTTACGTTAACCTAATAATATACATATATATATACAAATATGTGTGTGCGCGTGTGTGTGTTGTCTATCAGAATAAACCCACTACTAGCGCTCCTAAACACATTCACACCCATATATATATATATATATATATATATATATATATATATATATATATATATATATACATACATATATATATATACATATATATACATATATATATATATATATATATATATATATATATATATAGTACACACACACACACATATATATATATATATATATATATATATATATATATATATATATATATATATATATATATATAAGCAAATGATCATCAGCCGCTACTCGTCCACTGCAGACCAAAGACCTCAAACATGTCCTTCAACTTGCGTCTGTTTATGGTCTTTTTATCATAGTCCACACCCGCAAACTTTCACAGTTCGTTAATTCATCGTCTTCTCTTCCTTACCCTGCTTATTTTGCAATATCTAGAGACCAATTATCTTATTCTTAAGTTCCATCTTTTATCTGTTGAGGATGGATTATGAGGAGGGAGTGAGAGGTTCTTGGGAGGAACCTGTTAGGGGGAGAAGATCAAGAGGGAGAGACAGAATTGGATGGTGAGATACGGTGAAGGATGATATGGAGAGAAGAGGTTTGGTGGAAGTGGATGCCTTTGATAGAAAGCATTGGAGAGGGTGTACCAAGCAACCAATCATCATCATTATCC
>NC_090727.1:122110855-122115855 GCF_036898095.1 Palaemon carinicauda | reverse complement strand
AAGCCTGACAGGTTTCCTGTGTCGCTATAATGATTCTTTAGCTTTTAGAGTGTGTTGCAAAATGACTCTATTCAGCAGTAGGAGAATATAAGGATATGTCCCCTTAATTGGGGAGAATCAAAAGTTGATAATGATTCCTACTGTGAGCTAGCTCCATTTTTCCCAATTCCCACCCAAGTAATTAATAGAACTGGACACTAAAATTAATCAAACACTCGTTTAGTAGATTAAGTAAGATAAATCTATATGCTGAACTATTGTTCCTTTCCTTGGAAATATGTTTTATTTTATGGAATGATCTCTCAATGGCGTTATTTACATTAAACATTATTACGCAAAGAATTTTTGCAGACTTCCATCCACTAGCTTAATTTTGGCTTGAATTAAGAACAAATTTTTTACTATTTACCTTTAACTAGTTTTCTCACTGTTATCAGTAGTAATAGACCTGTAGTGATGCTTTTCAGCATCCTTCTAAATTTTGCCTATAAATGAATTTCGTTTATTTAATATAATCATCATAAACACATTTTACTTTCTAGGGTGAAGTCCTCGAGAACCATTTTGAATGGTTGGGCTACCCAAAACCTTTAGGAGGAATGTTCGTGGGCACGTCTCCTGAGCTCGAGTTGGCAGTGTACACAGTATGTTTCCTGGCGAGGCCGGATTCACTTTGCCCTGTCCAGATGAATGGCGTTCAGTTCAAGGTTCAAACATGGACTTTGAATTATGGCGGCAAGGTACTCGTTGGGAGTGCTTACCCAGATATATAGACTAAAGGGTTTTAACGTTCTCAGCTTCCTCTTTATCAGAAATTTTGGAAAAGGAAAATACAAGAGCTTTATTTGGCGAATAATCAATTTATTAAAGCACTTATAAGAAAATTAACCTCTTTATCTATCACAAATTTTGGACAAGGAAAAAAGAAGAGTTTTATTCAGTGAATAACCACTTTATTAAAGTACTTATAAAAAAAATAACGTCAAATCTGGGTATCAATAATGCTAGAAATTTATGTCAGCTGGAAGTTATGGGAAAAATATCAAATAAAATTTAGATTTGCAAAATCTATGCTTTTATTTAACGTTGAGACCTTAGCGAGTTTTTCAAGTGGGAACTAATAAAAGCTGACCTTTGTTTAACACATAACCAGTAAAATAAAAAAAAATAAAAAAAAAATCTAATGAAAATGATGCTCATATATATGGGATTCTCAAAAATTTTCTGTGAAACTATTTGCATGAATCTTCACAGACGCCCAAGCGTAACTGTAACAGTCTAATCTGATGTTACCATAGATTTTATCAATAAATCTATTGCAAATAATTAAAGAAGACCTCATTAGAAACAGGACTATAATTTATTCAAATGGAATAAACGAAAATCATGATATACAATACTCTTTATATGCACTGACCGGGAAAGAAATCACATGGAAATAATGAAAAGCTTGGACCGGATTGATGATAAAATAAGTAGATAATTTCATTGCCATTATTAGAATGAGTATCATAATTTTCACATACTAAACTGCATCAATATTTGGAAGAGCAAAGGGCTACTAGTCCGAATGCCTCAAACGAAAAAGCAGTTAATTACAGAAAAATAGAAAAGAATAATAAAAAAAATAAGAGAAAAATACCAGGAATAAAATACGCTAAATGTACATCACAATGTTTTATGTAACGAGACTACGGTTCACATGGTCAACAGTAAATCATGTGCACATTATATACATAAAACGAGATTTTAATTGTAAGTGAAAGATGTAAATGATTTGGAGGTTTGATGCACATATAGAATTGGCTTATCCGTTTAGCCATGGAGGGTAAGAGAATGGAAGGAGATACTCTTCTGGCAACGTCCTTTACGAAAATATTTTGCACGGTGGATAATATATAAGATATATATGTATATATGTACACATATACATATATATATATATATATATATATATATGTATATATATATATATATGTATATATATATATATATATATATATATATATATATATATATATACTGTATATGTATGTATGTATCTATATGTATATATACATACATATATATAGGCTACATATATATGTTATCATCATCTCCTTTTACGCTTACTGACGCAAAGGGCATCGGTTAGATTTCGTCAGTCGTTCCTATTTTGGTGATATATATATATATATATATATATATATATACATATATATATATATATATATAATATATATGTATGTATATATACATATATACATATATATACATACATATACATATACATATATATATATATATATATATATATATATATATATACATATATATATACATATATCCAAACATACACAGTATGTATACATACAGTATACATATATTTACATATATACATATACTTTATATATACATATACACACACACACATATATATATATATATATATATATATATATATATATATATATACAGTATATTTATACAGTATATATATATATATATATATATATATATTAATATATATTTATATATATATATATGTATATATATTTATACATGTATTTATATATATACATATATATGTATATATATATATATATATATATATATATATATATTTATACATACATTTATATATACACATATATATATATATGTATATGTAAATATACATATGTATATATATATATATATATCTATGTATATGGATATCTATGTATATATATCATATATATGTATATATACATATATATTTTTACATACATATATATATATATATATATATATGTATGTATATATACATACACACACACACACACATATATATATATATATATATATATTCTTCATCACCCAAGGGGTTACTGCACTGTAATTGTTCAGTGCCACTTTCCTCTTGGTAAGGGTAGAAGAGACTCTTTAGCTATGGTAAGCAGCTCTTCTAGGAGAAGGACACTCCAAAATCAAACCACTGTTCTCTAGTCTTGGGTAGTGCCATAGCCTCTGTACCATGGCCTTTCACTGTCTTGGGTTAGAGTTCTCTTGCTTGAGGGTACACTCGAGCACACTCTCCTATCTTATTTCTCTTCCTCTTGTTTTGTTAAAGTTTTTATAGTTTATATAGGAGATATTTATTGTTGTTACTCTTCTTAGAATATTTTATTTTCCTTTTTTCCTTTCCGCACTGAGCTATTTTCCCTGTTGGAGCCCCTGGGCTTATAGCATACTGCTTTTCCAACTAGGGTTGTAGCTTAGTAAGTAATAATAATAATAATAATAATAATATATATATATATATATATTTATATACGGTACACAGTATATGTTTGTGTGTATATATATGCAAAAAACCATCTAATTATATATGTATAAATATACAGTATACATATATATATATATATATATATATATATATATATATATATATACATACGGTACACAGTATATGTATGTGTGTGAATATACAGTATATGCAAACAACTCCAATTATCTATCTATTTATCTATCTATCTATTTATATATATATATATATATATACATATATACATATATATATATATATATATATATATATATATACATATATATATATATATATATATATACATATATACACACATACATACATACACACATTATATATACATATATATATATATATATATATATATATATATATATATATACTGTATGTGTATGAATATACAGTATAGGCAAAAAACTAGTTATCTATCTATATATATATATATATATATATATATATATATATATATATATATATATATATATATATATATATATATATATCTATATACATATATATACACACATCTATACATACATACACACATTATATATATATACACACATATATATATATATCTATCTATCTATCTATATATATATATATATATATATATATATATATATATATATATATATATATATATATAGCCATAGAGACATAAAGCCCTTGACTTTGAACCCACCCACTTTCAAACACGGGCCTCTATCCTACGTATCACATGTAGGTTTCCCCCAGCTTTTACCCTTCTCACATTTTCACAACAAAATCTTAACCCACATAATCCCTTCCTCATCTGAATCCACACTGCCTTCCCATACCCATGCACCTGTTACCTGTTTTACTTTCCCACTCTTATCATACCCTTTTCTTGGTATGTTGATTAGCGTTATGTACCTGATGTACTCACAGCCTTCTATATCACCTTCACTTTTACACGATGGAACAAATATTTCTTTAGTATATATTTGAAATAATTCCCTATTTCAGATCATACAAGGATTATCCTGAAACCCTGATGTTAGATTGATCTATATATCCTTTTCTCTTCATTTTCCTACACATGCAAATATATCTTATCATATTTTCACTTATCTTTTTTTCCACAAACATCAGGTGACTCTCAGATGCTACAGTTTATTTTCACCCTATTAAGGATACAAGAGAGTTTACCTATCTTAAGTAGGCTTTCAGGTGAAGGCCACTCCGATATGAAGATATTCTTTAATTTTGGACATCGTCATACATTTTATGCCCTGGTATTATACTGCTTGGATTAGTTCTTTTATCTGATCGCACTGCAAGATACATGTATTATGTTTTATATACGTGTATAATATATATATATATATATATATATGTATATACATATATACATATACATATTATATGTATATATACACATACACCAATATATATTATATGTATATATACAAACACACATATATATATATATATATATATATATATATATATATATATACATGCATATATATACATATATATATATATATATATATATATATATATATATATATATATATAACTATACATATATACATATAGACATACATATATGTATATATATATATGTATATATATGCCTATGTATACGTATATATACATATATAGATGTATATATACATATATACATTATATATAATACATATATATATGCATACACATGCATAAATATATATATATATACATA
>NC_090727.1:122070855-122105855 GCF_036898095.1 Palaemon carinicauda | reverse complement strand
ATATTTATCTAAATACTTAGCCGTCGTTTTTGCCGGATCCGGGACGCTAGTCATAATAAGAGGCTCTAATATGAACTGATGAACTGAACACGATGGTTAGTTTAAGTTACTAAACTAGTACTGTTACGACCTCGCATGCAATAACCTAGTAGGCTTCGTCTGTCTAACTCACGTATATCTATCTATAATTTCTAGTTATTAGTACCAGAATGAAGGTAACCCAGGAGCCAAAACTTCCTAATAATGATACTTTTAGAGGCTAGATGGGCAGCTTTTCCCTGCTAATCTAATAGATTTTCAATACAACAATCGTGATTATTACTAATTCATTTGAATTGATGGCCATGACATTACATAAGACATTTGCAAAGAAGAGTAATCCATGTAGCTTATGATTTATCAAAATGATTTGCAAGTACTCAGCAATTATTTAATCGCAAAATGTTGAGAGGTGAAATACTTAACCTTCCAAACGCTACAGTTCCGCCACTGAACATAGCCAACGGTTACCGACTCAAGAAGTATTTGCTTGACAAGTTTTATCAGACATGGGGAAAAGTAAAACGCTGACACATAACTTTACCTGTAACAATGATGATTAAAAAGTTTACCTGTAACAATGATGATTACAAGTTCATGAGGCTTGAGTACTTCTTCCAATACCAAATACAATTTTGTGCAACAATGGTGGCAATAAAACACCCAAAGGCACAAATTATGGAAAATCTTTCTTATACTTAACGCCTAACCTATCCAAAAATAGTGATAAATATATACTGAAATAAATTTATCTTAATTTAGCATACCCAAACAGTGTTCCCACTTGCTGCGCTTCCTCATAGCTTGCAGATAATCGGAGCTCATTATCTTCCCACTCGCAAATAATTTTGTTAACCGACAGTTTCTTATCTGGGCTACTCCAGAATTTAATAAATGTACCTCTTACCTCAAGACTGGAGAGCTGTAGGGTGGGAATATTTCTTGTGCATTCAGAGAAAGCTTGTGTGTTCCTCTTGCCGAATGCTATCTAGCACGAAGATTGTAAGCACGCTGTCTGACTTCTAACAAACGCCCAGCTGCCCAAAATTTGTGTGATCAGCAAAAGATAGAAGCCTCATCTGTAAAAAGTGATAGCCATCTTTATTAGTTTTAAAAGGGATACTGATTAAAATTTTCTAATTATGAAATTACGATTTCTGGTATTCTTATTAAAAATACGAAAAAAGAATGGAAGAGCTGTTGTATGATAAGGATACTTATGTATACAACCTCACTGTCCCTATTATTATTATTATTATTATTATTACTATTATTATTATTATTATTATTATTATTGTTGTTGTTATTATTATCATTATTATTACTAGCCAAGCTACAACCCTAGTTGGAAAAGCAAGATGCTATAAGTCCAAGGGCTCCAATATGGAAAAATAGCCCAGTGAGGAAAGGAAATAAGGAAATAAATAAATGATGAGAATAAATTAACAATAAATCATCCTAAAAACAGTAACAATGTCAAAACAGATATGTCATATATAAACTATTAACACCGTCAGAAACAGATATATCATATATAAACTATAAAAAGACTCATGTCAGCCTGGTCAACATCAAAACATTTGCTCCAACTTTGAACTTTTGAAGTTCTACTGATGCAACTACCCGATTAAGAAAATCATTCCACAACTTGGTAACAGCTGGAATAAAACTTCTAGAATACTGTGTAGTATTGAGCCTCATGATGGAGAAGGCCTGGCTATTAGAATTAACTGCCTGCCTAGTATTACGAACAGGATAGAATTGTCCAGGGAGATCTGAATGTAAAGGATGATTAGAGTTATGAAAAATCTTATGCAACATGCATAATGAACTAATTGAACGACGGTGCGAAAGATTAACATCTACAATGCTGTGTCACTTTGTAAACCTCAAATAAAACATTTTCCACCTAACTTAAATACATTTATAAATAAGTTTGTATTCGGCAAATAAATAATTACACATATGAACCATACAATAAAGGAATGTTATAACTAGTGCAAACTACTTAAATCGATTAAATTCCCCACAACATTGTACAACTGAAGATGATGTAAAAAAAAAAAAAATGAAATTTTGTATGAAAACATCCAAGAACTTGAGATAAAATAGTTTTCAAAATCTTAAGAAATAATGATTATGTCAAGGAAAAAATAAAAACACAAGCAATCCCAAAAAACATATAAGCAACAAGCCGACATCACCTTACAAAATAACAAAAGTTATAAAACTGGCAGTACAGTTCACATTTTTGTTCATTTGTAAAGCTCCCTTTCATGGGTTGCTGTGGCCTGATTGGTAATGTCTCTGCCTGGTGTTTGCCAGTCGGGGGTTCGAGTCCCACTCAGACTCGTTAGTGTCATTAGTGTCTGCAACCTTACCATCCTTGTGAGCTAAGGTTGGGGGGTTTGGGGGAGCCTATAGGTCTATCTGCTGAGTTATTAGCAGCCACTGCCTGGCCCTCCTTGGTCCTAGCTTGCGTGGAGAGGAGGCTTGGGCGCTTATCATATAATATATGGTCAGTCTCTAGGACATTGTCCTGATTGCTAGGGCAATGTCACTGTCCCTTGCCTCTGCCATTCATAAGCGACCTTTAAATGAAACACACCGATATGGCCAGTACTTATCAATTTCTCGTAGTGAGTTCCTATCTGGCATGATATTAAAGTACACCATTCTCATTTTTTTGAAGATTTTCTAGCCTTACCTTTTAGTTTCGTAATTTTGGTCATATAAGATTATAAATTTCGAAATTTAATGAGAAACCTTTAATTCTAAGATGAGCTGTTGTTTAGATCCCTGCCCTGCACTGGTGCAGCATTTCACCCAGTTCGTCTTTTTAGCTTCTCAATGGCTTCCCACAGTGCAGTGACTTGAAACTAAAAATGGAGAGGAGCTAATCTTGCACCTATTACTACAGTGATTATAAACGGCACTAACTGGATGCTGCTTCTATAGAAATGATAGCCAATAGCAAAAGGAAGACAGGTACACTAACGCATTTTCCCATGGCCCAAGTATACTTAGCATTCCCAGGTCTTGATGGTTGAAGACAGATCGTAATTTCTAAAAATGATATGGGCTACAAGATTTTTTTATATTAATTCTTTCAGTTCAGTCATTTTATATCTGAAGGCTATTGCAGTGGCTACAAACAATCCATCTAGTAGCTGCTTCTATTTAAAGTGCAAATTTAGGAATAATGATTGACCTTGACCAAACAGACTATAGTCGATTCTTTTTAGCGAGGCAGATTTACACCGACTCGCATTGGTGTCCTTTTAGCTCAGAAAAGTTTCCTGCTCTCTGATTGGTTAGAATTATCAACGATTAGGAAACTTTTCTGAGATAAAAGGGCACCCCTGCGAGTCGGTGCAAATCTGCCTCACTAAAAAGAATTGCCTATAGAGCCTAGTAAAGGGTTGATCCCTCAGTGATAGGAAATCCAAGAAAACATGATGCATGAGATGCCTCGGTATGAATGTACAGTATATTTGTGGGTCGGTCACAGTTACCAGTATAAAAAGCAACAAATTTCTATCTAATTTTCTATAAGGATTTAGATTATGTTCAACGTTGTGTTAGAGTTGTAAAAAATCATGGGTATATAGCCTAAGGTACCGAAACCTCATCTGACTTCGGTTGCAGTGTTCTTACCAACCATCTTTCACAAGTACTTCTTAACCAGCCTATCCTACGCTCGCTATTCGACTGCAGGAAATGCTCAATATGAAAAATCCCAGGAATATCTAGCTCTACATAACTTTTATGAAAATTTAGTTTCGTAATTTTGGTCAGTCGAAATTTAATGATAAACCTTTAATTCTATATACATTTTAATAGGGTGCAAATAGAAAAAATAGGTTACCCGTCTTTAACACTATAAATTAACCACTTTTCTCCCTAGGCCAAAGGCAATTCCACTTCACACTCCTGTGAGATAACTTGAGATAAATCAGCCACACACCCATTTCGTGCATGATATAAAGTGGACAAGATGAAGAATTTTGTGAAAAAAGATTTTGAGTGAGAAATTCATTACTATTAACCATTTTCCTTTTGGAACAAGTGACAACAGAACGTTTTATCCTAATATTCAGCAGATGTTTCAGAGGGGAGGATACTATACCTTGACCCATGGATGCGGAAAGGGTTAATATACTGACTGTGTCTGGATTCCTTGGTGGTCACCTACACAAACAAGGACCAGGCAAAGCATTGCTAACTCAGCTGATCAGAATACCCAGTGTTGTGACGAATATAACAATTTATGTTAAACTAGTGTATCAAGTGAAAAATTAATATGCAACGACCGAAATGCACAATTAAGTCCCTATTAACAAAACCCTGATAAAGAAAAAGAGTTCTCGAAGATAAAACCCAACAGGGAAACGGGTATCATCCATTCATTCCATGCAAACAAAGGAAGACAATGGTATACTAACCCAAATATATCGGAAAGTGTGTTACAGACTGCGTTCACAGCACCATACGTCATCGTATATTTATAAAACTTAGACACAAACACCGAGCAGTGAGCACCCAAACAATAAAACATCAAATAAGCGTAAACTAGATGGGATGTTCAGCTCTAATCAATCGTAGCTCGGAAAACAATGATGGAAGAAAAAGGAAATGATAGTCAGCGCATTTGGACTCTATTCAAAAGATAGTGATGGTATGCAGGACACTGCAGCTCATTATAGCCACTATCATATCTTAATTTATAACCCAAAACAAGACTGTCAAACTGATGAGAGTATTTAAAAGGAATTCGTTGAAAACTTACTTGCTAAAGTTACAGCGGAATAGAATAGCCAACGCCATCTATGAATTGGTAAACAAACTTTCAACAATATATTTTTACGTGTTAAATCTTAATAACCTTATTTCTCATGTCATTTATCAAAAGAATAATAGCACATACAAACATAATATATTTGTTATTCACAGATTATTTTCCATTCATTATAAAAGAAGTCCTTGAACTATAGGTAGGCTATTATTCTATGCTATTCTTAGAGATTCGCTGTATTTACAAGACTATTTACAACTCAGGAAAATATGTAACAAAATGTGTGGCCATATCAGGGTAAAACAGCACAAATAAGTAAATATAGAACCAATATGGAACTTGAAAGAGTAACAATCAGGAGAATTTGCATGAAGACATTCGTGATAAGACTAACCGACAAACAGTTACGTTGTATATGCAGTGAAACTGGTTAACCAACAACCAGTTACACTGTTTGTTATACAGTGTAATTGATTATTGGATAGGCTTAGATTCTCAGTGTATAAATTCAGCAATGACTAAAATAAGTGTTATGCGTTGTTACATTAGGAATTGCAAAACAGGTGAAGAACAGCCTATTGCGAATTAAGTTTTCAAGTAGGGAAAATAAAAGAGTGAGGGTCTAGTGTTAAAACCTCTAAAGTAATTAAGATACTGTCATAAGGTATAAATTTCTCTTATTTTCCAAATGCGTATACCATCAAGTTTCTTCCGATTCCGGAAGTTCTGTGTCTCTTTTGAGGTTAGATGAATGGAGAATATTATCAATAAAATTTAGTGCACACTATCTCAAAGTTTCAGTCAAGAAATGCGTGTAGTAAATTTTTTTTTTTTTTTTTTTTTTTTTTTTTTTTTTTCTAAGGGCACCGTGCGCAGAAATTACGAAGTTTGATATTTCAAAATACTAAAATATATATCTATATACTGATCAGTGACGGTATTTTTTTTTTTTTTTTCTAAGGGCACCGTGCGCAGAAATTACGAAGTTTGATATTTCAAAATACTAAAATATATATCTATATACTGATCAGTGACGGTATTTGTCTCAATATTACATATGGAATATAAAGTGGCATGAAAACTTTTTTATTTTTATTTTCTGACCAAATCCTCAGGAGCCTACAGTGACTCGTGCTTTGGGAGATGCGGAGACAAAGATTCTTCTAAAAGCTGCCAGTGTAATTCCTCTTGTAAAAAATACCACGATTGCTGTAGCGATTACTTTGATATCTGCTTCAGCTGTCAAGATCGCTGTGGAGAGGCATATCTATCTGCTAAACCTTGCCAGTGCAACAATGAATGTGCCTCTCATGGAAACTGTTGTGATGATTATGATCAGCTTTGTGGAGGTAAGTTAATTCATAGTCCGTTTTTTATAAAGAACTTTTGTCTCTTTTATTCAGAAATATTTGTCAAAAGATATGATAATTCTTTCCTGAACAATTTTTATTCTTAAATTTATTTCCTGGATTAAACTGGAGGAGATTATAAAATTTAGGTCAATATCCACTTACCTGGACTAATGATGTCATTCAGTGCTTTCATTTATACGTCTAGATCCAGGTGAAAATTTTAAATCTGGTGTTTTTTTCTACCATAACAATGTGATGGCCATCATAGCCTTAGACCAAGCTTCGTATTCAATAAAATTCATATCTAAATAATTCATTCTTACGATGGCTGCAAGCTGAAATACATGTTTTTTTTTTTTTATTATTATTCATAAAGAGACAAAATTGCAATAATTTCAAGAAAGGTCTTTAAGCTTTCATCATACTGTCCCAAATCAGACAAATAAATTCATAAATATAGTTCAAAAGGCTGGGATAGTCAGAGGCTAATCTGATCCTTCAACTAATTGTATTTTGACAAAAAGATTATTACAACTTTCCTTTGAGCCCTGGATATAATTTTCCAAAGTCAATTTATCAATGTAGCTTCAACAAAGTCTTTCTCTTATGTTCGTAACTGACTACTGAATAGTGCTCTCACAGTATTTAATACACAATTATGTTAGGGCTGAGACCACAGCCCGGGGAGACCGTCTAAATTAATTTACTTTATAATAAAAACTATAAGTATCAAAGGCTTATCTTTCGAAACCCCGGGCACAATCGGGAAGGACGTCAGCCCTTAATCGAGGCTCTCTTCGAAACTACCCAAGGCATAGTAGGCTATCGAGGCGTGATCCATGGGCGTTATGGGGTGGGCGCTATCTTGCCTGGGGGATCGTAGGTAGGGGTCCCCTCTTTGAAATGAGAGCAGAGCGGTCTCCGCCCCCCTTCGTGCCTGCAACGACAAAGTAGGCGACAGAAAAACTAACTTGTCATCAAATATGAGAAGGCAACAGCCTCTCGACCTCAGTGCGTGATAACTCCAGGTCTATGACTCGAACGATGGCAGCAGAAGAGGTCATTGAGATGACCCCAACGACTCCCAAACTACATTATTTGTGACAATACTGACAGTGAAAAATGTGAAATTTATCAGGGAAAGTTTTGTTTGAATTTGGCATAGAATAGGTGGTGGAATAGCTTAAGCAAAACTATTTTGTTATAAAGATCCTACGATATATCTACACTTTCCCATCATTACTGAACAAGGAAAGGATATAATAACGTGTAGCACATCTTAGATGGAAGATCTGGATCAATTAAAAATGAAGCTGAGGTAGTTTCTTCGTACTTTGATCACAAATTGTTAGTTTTCACTTTTTGGAACACTTTCTGCTCAGTTCTGAAATACTTCATCCTACATAGCTAAATGATTCTAGAAGATGCTCCTATAAAATACTGTATTTATCCTCTGTAATGGCACAGAAGTCAATGGAGTACTTGCAACCTGCTATTCTTTCAATACAGTGTAGGTTACTTTTTATAACCACTATATATATTATTTTTATAAATGTACTACATTAATAGGAACTCATTAACATCACGAAAACTTTACTTTCAACAATGCGGTTTTTGTTATGGACAATGAATGGACAATCGCTGCCTAAACCAGACCTGAGGACGAGCAATTTTTTATATACCTTTTTCTTTTTTTCATATTTACTGATCATGTCCAATATATCTTGCATGATTATTTTATGGTGTTTTGATTTATTGCTATTACCCTTTTGAGCGGGCATTGCTGAAATCAAGAAAAATTATCAAGATTTAGAACAACTTCAACGTATACTCACAACACACCATACAACTTATAAACTACTATCCAACTAAAAATGGCGGGAAAGTGAAACTGCTCGAGAATCTTCGTCGTTACCTTTTTTTTTTTTTTTTCTTTTTTTTCATTTCATCATATTGTGATCCTTGTTTTGAGTTGTCAATGAGTTGCTATAGCTTATCTTAATTATATCTATAGTAGCAATAAATGTAATATATTATACTGTTGCCAAGAATTCACGAATCAATTTGTTCTACTTGAAGTCGCGTAGCCAACACCGCTTCAATCGTGAAATGGAGTTGTTAGATGAACAGTAGTGCACGATTTTCTTTATATTTATGATAGTTACTGTGAGGTACAAGTACTATTTCTATATTGAATGAATATATTTACTTATTCTATAAAAATATTTTAAGCTTAGTTTGTTTTACTCGGCCATCTTTGAATCTTACTGTATGATTGATAGACACCTATACGTTTTTGTCGAACAAAGCAACGTGGATTTAATTTTTTATTTGATATCTAATGACGAGAGATGTAAATTCGGAAATGACGTAAGGTAAAGAGGAGCAATCACAGCGTAATGAAGCGAACTTATTCGTTTTTCAGGGCTTGCTTCTCTTTCTACTGTAATTGATTTTTCGAAGTTTCATTAATAGTTTGAATTTTTGCCGTCTTAACTTGGATGGAATGAACAAAACTACGCGATAGCATAAAACAGTTTTTTTTTTTTCATTTGAAAATAACTAGTAAATATATCAGACATGCTTTTAGTGGCAAAATTTCCTTCCACTGTTGTAAGCAAGCTATGGATTTGAGATTAAATTCATTTTATTATTATTATTATTATTATCATTATTATTATTATTATTATTATTATTATTATTATTATTATTATTATTATTACTTTCTAAGTTACAGCCCTAGTTAGAAAAAAAGGAAAAAAATAATTTAAGAAGAGTAACGTTAAATGAATATCTCCTATATAAACTATAAAAACTTAGACAAAACAAGAAGAGAAATAAGATAGAAAAGTGTGCCCTAGTGTAACCTCAAGTAAGAGAATTCTAACCCAAGACGGTGGAAGACCATTGTACAGAGGCTATAGCACCACCCAAGATTAGAGAACAATGGTTTGATTTTGGAGTGTCCTTCTCCTAGAAGAGCTGTTTACCATAGCTAAAGAGGAGTATGGCCACTGAACACTTACAGTGCAGTAGTTAACCCCTTGGGTTAAGAAGAATTCCTTGGTAATCTGTGTTTTCAGGTGTGTGAGGGCAGAAGAGAATATGTAAAGAATAGGCCAAACTATTCAGTGTATGTGTGTAGGCATAGGGAAAAGGAACCGTAACCAGAGAGAAGGATCCAATGTAGTACTGTCTGGGCAGTCAAAAGACCCCATAACTCTCTAGCCGTAGTATCTTAACGGATGGTTGGTGCCCTGGCCAGCCTACTACCTACTATGTTACGAAATCAACATTTATATCTTGCGTCTGCAGATGGCGATGCTGTCACAGACGATGAAATCCGAGATCTGACTGAAGCGCTTTTGTCGTTTGACATCAACAACGTTGGAAGCCTCATCGAGGTTAACCCTCAGGGTAAAGGCACATCTGGGGACTTGGCACCTGGACCGTAAGTACAGTATGTCATATACTGCTAGCAGGATATTGTGATTTATAACTAATTCTAAATAAATCTTATCACCTCTCATATTTAAAAGAGAGAGAATATGCTAAACTTTTTTCCCCAATTTTACAAGCAATTTACTCCAGATAAATCACGATGACATTCTAACTTACAGTTAAAGGAGGTGGTGGTAATAAAAACTGGTACTGAATTAAAAAATATTTTTTACCATTATTCACCTACATATCAGAGACAAATGAGTCTGAAGAATTCCCACTTACGTTTATGGCCGATTTATTATAAATCAATAATGTATTATATCCACGTATTTAATCATGTAGGTGAAATCATGGAATAAAGTTCTACTTGAATCTTTAAAACACTAAATTCTCAGCTGTAATATTTTACTGAAAAGCGCAAGACCAGATAGAATTTGTCATCAAAGGAGAAAACTATAAATTTATCAGCCTTTTCTTTTTTTCTTAAAAGTTTTAAAATTCAATAAAGAATCAATGCAATGTAGTATACAGTATTTACGGTAATTGAGGTTTTGGATATGAATATTACCTTTAGAATGTTCCATAAAAATTCCTTGTTTTTAAACTTGATAAGAGGGGAGAGGTGATATCCATCAATAGTGCATACCTTGGTATATACTACTAGGATCTGGAACTTCCACTGAAGCTTAGACCGCCAATAGAATTCCAGAATCCATGTAACATTATTGCTGTAAGAATGTTTCTATTTTAATTAGATAATACATAATTTTAACCCAAAAGAGCTAAATTAACATACCACTTACGGTAATCATTTCTGCATATGCAATGTTTATTTAAAGACCGAAAAATCATGACAACTATTACATGCTTCTATTTTCGATGAATATTTCAGTTCTAAAGTTTAAATTTATAATTAGCTGAGATTCAGTTTAAAAAAAAATGTATATATACAATGTTTCAAGAGTAAAATGTTTTACTTCAACTTTATTTTCAGTATAATTGAGATATCAGAAATAAGGAATTATAGTCAGATTGTGTATCACAAAATACCTTTAGTGAAATTTCTCGGCAAATGCTAGGCTACAAGTAGTTGACAAAATTTTGTTAAAGACATGGAGGAGAGTAATTTTGTGTTCTTGACTTTTTTGGGACAAAAGATTTCACATATAATCTTAAGTGTTCTGATCCTTGATAGACTTGACAAACCTTTTAATTTCCGGTGTAACAATGATTATGCAAATTTCTATTATTACCTGTTGATTGTTGCAACTCTATCTAACAGGATATCAGAGGGTCTTAATTAGAGCTTTCATTCATTGCATCTGTTTGATTGTACACTTTGATCATTATGAATACTGCCTTATAATACAGCTAGTAGAAAGTACAGGCAGCAAAACCTTTGAAAATTTTGAGTATGTTGACATGTCCAAAGGAAGTAGCTGCTTAATGTTTGGACATCTCCCTTCAATTAAGTGAACCTTATTATTATTAACTGAGCCATTGACTGTTATGGGTAATTATTGTCCCTCTTTACCATGTTTATTTCGTTTGTGGCATTTATTCTCACTATTACATGATTAATACCCCTCTTTCTTATATCTCTTTCTTAAGAAACTTAAAAAGAATTGTAACTTATTTCATATATTCCATAACTATCGGAAAAAAAAATTATTTTGAAATTGATGTGTGTAACAAAACGTTTCTCTAACCCAAAATCCAATTCATCTTCGTACAGATTCTTTACCAGCGTACCACCAGAAGCTTTGAGCGGTCCCACCATCTCTGCCCTTATCGCCCTTCAAGACAATTACATCCCAGATGTCAATACAAGGGAAATCGAGGAACCCGGAGAAGCTGTTGAATTGGACAATTTCCTTGATGCCATCTTGGACACGAAGGTCATGCAAATGACAAGCGATTTCCTTTATGAGAAAAGTGAGTACTAAACTTATTGATTCAGTTGCTTAAGAATGCCATAAAGTTTTCTCAGAGTTGTATTCTCAAATCAAAGTTACAATAGTAATATTAATTATTGATAGTAAAATGAAATAAGTAACAAGCAAACTTCATAGAGGATGAAAATATTAATGAACTGGATAAATGCAAACAGCAAAGCAGTAAAGGCGTTTTTGGAAGTAGATACATCATATACTCGAGTTTGTATGCTCATATAGATACACGTGAATGTGTGCATGTATAGTAGTCACGTGAATTTGAATACCTCCATTTCAGAACTCTGCACTGGTAGTATGCGAGAAAAGGTAAAGGAAATTTGGTTTCAATTGTACCCTCGAGGCAATGGTGGTGCCCTTTCCTCCTCCGGATTTGAGCACTCCTTTGTAGGAGAAATTAAAAATGGCGCTGTCTCTGGGTTCCACAACTGGGTCCATTTCTACAATGAGGAAAAAAATGGCAATCTTGACTATGGGGGTTGGAGTAAAATGAAGGATTTCGATGAAAAGGTTTGTTCCTCTTATAACTGTATGTTACTTGCAAAGGTGGTTATGAGGTTATATTTTTTTCAATCTTGACCTCATCATGAAAAACAATAAAGTTTTCTTTAGGTATATAAATACATTGATTATATTGACATATTTCCAAAATCAAGAATTAACTATTTAGGGCTCCATATTGATACTAACTTTATATAACTGGTGTATCCATTGTTTTCAAGGTTTGAGGTATTATGACATTCTGCTTCTATGGAAAGGAAATATTGACAAATCGTTTATAATTTACTTTGTAAAACTATGTTATTGTTAAGACATCACCAATTAACATAATTAACATCATAAAACAGGGCATGGTCCTTGAAGATCACTTCGAGTGGCAAAACTACGAGAAACAAGTTGGCAGTTCCTTCATAGGCACATCTCCAGAATTCGAGATTGCCGTTTACACGCTGTGCTTCCTGACCAGACCTGATTCCCTCTGCCCAGTTCGAATGAGAGGACAACAGTTCAAGATCCAGACGTGGACTTACCAATATGCTGGCAAAACATTAGTTGGCAGTGCTTACCCGTACCTATAGTTCTAGCGATGTTGATAATGTAATATAAAGAGATGCAAATTGAATAGATATACCCTTTTTAAGAGAAAAAAAAAAGCATTTTCCTGAAGACCTACATTAACATAGTATATAGTATAGATCTTAAACAAGTTTCACTACATATTTATTTATAGTACAAGTGTGATGTTATTTATCATTTTTTGTAATGTGGTTGTTGAAAATTATCAATAAATCATTTTATATATTGTAGCTTGAGCAACATTTAGATTTAAAAAAGTGCGTCGTTATAATAAAAGTATGTTCTCACATGTCTGTCTACTAAATTCTAAGCTTCGTGGTTCAGTGACACTTTGTATATAACTTTTCCATTACATTTATTTCATAAATGTGAAAAAGAAGACTTCATTTTATTATTGTTTGTTAAATAGCTTAAAAATAAACGTATAAACATAGAATAAAAGTGTTTTAATGCTTAAGGTTATCCTAATAAATTACTCTAAATTTACGATTCTGGAATTTACACTGCACAGTTCTGTTTTATATGGCAAATATACGAGTAGGACACATTGTAAGTCCTAAATGCTTCTGAAATGATTACCTAACCCAAAAATGAAGTTTTACGAACATTCCTGACAGACGTAATTTTCCAAATAGTACTGGTAAACTATAAACTCATCTTAAAAACAATGTGAAAACCTCATTGAACTTGGTTAGTTTCTATGACAAGGCCCCTTTAAAAACCAGAATGGCAATTGCTGATACATAAGACAAGATTGGATTCATTATCAATCAGTGGGACGAATTGTTACCGTATACTTTGAAGTAATTACACATATTGTTCAATGTTTTCCAAACTGACGCCATTAACATAACAAAATGAAGAAAAAGAATGAAAATGCTTGGGTAAAACCTGCAGAACCCTATTGAAATACTGAGACTGCTAATTTTACGAATCCCTGCATCAGTGTATGCCCATCTATTATCATAAATGCAGGTTTGTCCGATCTTGCCAATTAATATGGACTTGAGTTGTAAAATTCCGCTGTTTGGACAAAACTATAATATATTCCTGTCGCATTGTTTTAGCTTAGACATTTCTGTTCATTTGATTCTTTTATGAAAGAAAAAGGAAAATGTCTTTGATTTTATGGTTTCTCCTGGTTGAAATAAGTTACTTCTTGCTTTTGTAAAATTTTTTCACAAATTCCTGGTAGTTGAGTAAATTATTAAGGATCCGTGACCACTATTTGGGGATAAAATTTCAATGATATATTTTATACCCTGTACTAATGCCCTGTAAAATTAGCAGGTGGTGTCCTTCCCAAACCCCTGGCTAACTCCGCAAAGGGGCAAATTCCAAGATGGCTGTCAAGTTCTCTTGGATATCGTATATCTATAGTCAATTCTTTTTAGTGAGGCAGATTTGCACCGACTCGCAGGGGTACCCTTTTAGCTCGGAAAAGTTTCCTGCTCGCTGATTGGTTGAGCAAGATAATTCTAACCAATCAGATAGCAGGAAACTTCTCCAAGCTAAAAGGGAACCGCTGAGAGTCAGTGCAAAGGCGCCTCATTAAAAAAGAAAAAGAGTATAGATGTCGTGTGACCCATATTCGCCAATGGTAGCACATGCATCAAGACTGCCACCATTTTTGGAAGGTACGGGGGCCGGAGCTTAATCTAATCACACATCCCACATACAGTTTCAAGTAAAAATATGTGCGTACGGTTTCGAATTTTACCAAGCTTTTGATATGTTACACTGAACAAATATATATTTAAATATCAATACTTATCTATGTACGTTTGTATCATACACTCACAAAACCGTGAGCAGAATATGATTGGAAAACCATATCAAAAGGTCTGGAACAAATACTGGAATTAACAGGCTTCTTCCCCCAAAAATGTGGCCATCTACAGAATTAACCTCTACTGGTAGCACACCATAGCGAGACTTTGGTAGAGTAAAAGCCACAGATTTAGTCTCTTCTTCCTTCTTCGACTTACACACCCTGGTTTCTTACGGTAACTACACATTGGAGAACTGCTACTAGTTGACTTGTTATTCAAACTGCTGCTTTGAGAAGTGGCATGTAAATCAGGACTAGACCTTTGACCCTCAACATTTTTACTAGTTTGCTTATCTGTGTCCTTATAGTCTTTTGAACTATTAAACTTTTCATCATATGAGGCAGTGCATAATCATTAGAAAAGACCGCTTATTAACTTTTTATAATTCATATAAACCTTAATATTCTCACTAACACGATTCTTAAACGGCTCAATCAAAATAATCTCCTTTGATCTTTCAAAATCATCGTTGCATGTTGCTGCCTTACACCAGCTATTAAACCAATCTCATTGTTCCTTGCTGAATTCTTAATATGTATGCTTATCTTGCTTTGTCCAACTCATAAAATTTATTCTTTAAGCTTCAAGAATTAGTGCATAGGCCTGCAAAATAGTATTTTTTAAGAATTCATAAACATCATAAACATCAATTCTATCCTCAAATTTGGATACATAGAATTTTTATGCCCTGCTAACATAAGACCCGTGACAACATATATGACGAGTTTTCTGTTGGCCAATTAAATTTTTTAGATTTTCTCTCAGAACATACAAAATATGCATCTAAAACCTTTTGATTAAAAGGAGCCACAACTCTATCTTCGATAAAAATATCTGACCTAGTTTTATCTGCATCATTAAAATTAACCTGCTTATTTTATTTTTTTTAACTCTTTTTGAACATTAATCTCATGAACCTTCATCTCAACTTCCTTATCCTTATTTCTCTGCTCAGCTTCAAATATTAATTTTTCACGCTTGTCCACTAACTGTTAACGTTTAAACATTTCTTTTAATTTTAATTCCTCATGCTTAGCGTGAGGTTCCAACTCTTTTCCTCTTAAACAAAATTCTATTCTAAGCCTTTTAAGCTCTATGGATGATAAATCAGAACTCGCTGACTCCCTATCAATTGCAACCAACACATCCTGAGGTAACAATTCGTCTTCAACCAAATGTTGAACCAATAAATGTTTACTATCATCTCTCCTCATTACATTTTTAACATTAAGCTCAAGATGTTTGTCTAATTTCACTAAATGGGATTTCTTGAGGTAATATAACTTTCCAATATGTTGATGCTCACAAAACTTGCCGAAATAAATTTGATGCATCTAATTCTGACATCTTATCGTTTCATTAACAAACTGAATTTCAAATGAAATATTGATTCAACTTCCGAACAAGCCCTCAATTCTATTACATTCAGCTATATTAAAACGCAGATTGTGTAAAATCCACTTTGATATCTTATTCCCTTAATAACTGACTTAGCATGAAAAATAGCAAAACAGTAACAACGAAAGAAAATAATACTCAGCAAGCATAACAATAAATATATTTGGGTAATGATTATATTTACGAAAATTTACAAGATTTGTAAAATACTCATAGTACATCTATTAATAGTAATTTGTTGTAATGTTATATAGGCCTTTGATTTGCCTCCATGATGTGAAACTCAAATAACGACAGGAAACTAAGATTTTCGATAGTCACCAGCAGAATTTCCAGAATGCAGTTTCAGATCTAAAATATGATAATCAGGAACGCAGCTTCAGATCATATTCGATTTTCGGGCTTTCGTCGCAGGTGTCACAGAAATGTCTCCACGAGAGCAGATGTTTACTAAGAGATAGTCTGTGTTAGTCTCTCCTTAACTCATCACCTGTCCTCTACATATAACTCATAGACCCTTTCTCTGTAAAGTTTATGAAAATTTCTGAAGGATAATCCCGTAATACAGAAAATCTGGTGGCTACTAGATTTTCGAGAATTTTCCAGTGATTCTTGTTCTATAATACAATGGGCATCTTTGAAATACATATCATTACAATATTTCAATATTAACAATAACAGGTAGTAGGTTGGCCACGGTGCCAGCCACCCGTTTACATACTACGGCTAGAGAGTTATTGGATCCTTTGATTGGCTAGGCAATACTACATTGGATCCCTCTCTCTGGTTAAGGTTAATTTTTTCTTTGCCTACACATACACTGAATAGTCTGGCCTATTCTTCACATTCTCCTCTGTCCTCATACACCTGACAACACTAAGATTACCAAAAAGTTCTTCTTCACTCAAGGGCTATTTACCTACTGGTAAGGATAGAAGAGACTCTTTAGCTATGGTAAGCAGCTCTTCTAGGAGGACATTAAAAAATAAAATCATTGTTCTCTAGTCTTGGGTAGTGCAGTGCCATAACCTCTGTACCATGGTCATCCACTGTCTTGGGTTAGAGTTCTCTTGCTTGAGGGTGCACTCGGGCACGCTCTTTCTATCTTGTTTCTCTTCGTCTTGTTTGTATGAAGCTTTAATAGATCTAATCTAATATAAATTATCTTGAAGTATTTCATTTTAATTGTCATTACTTTCTTTTCTTCACTGGGCTATATTTCCCTGTTGGAGCCCCTGGGCTTATTGCATCACGCTTTTCCAACTATGGCTGTAGCTTAGCTAGTAATAATAGTAATATTTAATTTGTACAACTAAATCTTTCTCACAGGTTCTATAACACAATATTAATAAATTTAATCTGCTTATAACACCAAGAATGATACCTGGATAGAATGTGCTAGTAAGGAGAAGTTGCACGTACCTTCTAGTCATTTTTTTTTTCAAAGTTATTACTAATGTGGGAGATTTTTACTTGTGTACCCAGGATACGTTTCATGGAAGGCAAAGAAATGCTTTAGAAAGCTTTGTTTAAAATGAGAAAAAGTTCTGGTATCGAAGTTCCTGATAACGTTATTACTGTTTTTGTTAAGATATCAGTATATTTTCGAAGGATTGATTGATTGATTGATTTAAAGTTTTCAGGCATCCTGACATCTAAGGTCGAAGGAAATATCCTAATAATATCATAGATAGAATATAGGAACGTCAATGGGAACCATGCAAAGAGCCACTAAAAGAAAAGTTGTATCTTTATCGAGCATTTTTAAAAGGTGAAATGTTTCTTTATTTATATTCTTTTGACACATGAAATATAACATTATCCACAACATTATTCTAAGATAGATCAAGTCCTAATGTACAGTCATTGGGTGTTCCTCTATGATACAGGTTATCTTCATTCAGATTTCCAGCAGAAAACTTGAGTAAGTAATTAGTTTTTCCTTATCAAGGTTGATGTATATACAGTCTATACATACAACACACACACACGCACACACACACACACACACACACATATATATATATATATATATATATATATATACACTGTACATATAAACATATATGTATATATATTGATATATATATTTATATATATTTATATATATATATATATATATATATATATATATATATATATATATACAACAACAAATGCAGCTGTTTTCTAGTCCACTACAGGACAAAGGCCTCAGACATGTAATTTTACGTGTGGGGTTTGTCCAGTTTTCATCACCACACTGACAAGTGTGGATTGTTGACGGTGGGAGATTTTCATCTGATCGCTCACAGAAAACCTACCTTGTATGGGTGGCCCTGACTAGTATAGCTTTGCTGATCATGGCGATACACAAACCCTTTTACTACGTTAAGGTATTCCCACCCAAAAAGGGCATATATGTATATTATTACGGCTGGAGCATTACACAAACTCTCAAGCTCCGAACTCACCTGTTTATTTTAACATAAATCTGTTACGCTTGAATAATACCCGAGTTCTAAGAAATTATGCAACCCCCAGAGGGCAATATATAAAAACACTGACTATCCAAAGGTCTTATACGTACACTAAAAAAAAAACCTGGGTTATTACTTGATATCAACAGCCTCTTATTTCATTCTTAGTCAGGGATTACGAGCAAAGCTCTGTTAATGAAATAATGGTGATCGAAATAATACACTCTTTACAAAAATATATATATTCTATACAATTTTACAACACTAATGCAAAAAGAATTAACATCAAAATTAAATTACTTGAAATATTACATCTGAACAAAACCTTTGACTAAGACAAGAAAATATTACCTTAAAAAATTATACAGTCACTTGTTTCAATGTTAATTAGTTTATAAAAATATTTAATTTTGATAAATAATGAAAATAGTTAACACTTTAACACTAATGACTAAACTCTTAATGAAGTTTACATAAAAGTAATTGATATACTTGCGTCTTTTGGATCACACGAGGTAACAGTTAAGTCAAAATAAATACACTGCACTTTTTAACCTAAATCTCACAGGGCCAGTTAAAAAAATTTGTATCATACCAGTACTTACATTAACACAATACACTTGAAATATTATTCAATGGATTCATTAATGTCTAAACCCACTATACACAATATGTGTTGGATAGAAATTGCTAATCACGTTTGAGAGGGCACACAGGTGACCCACTTGAGAGGAGAGAGACGAACTTTGTCTCTTTCACAGGGATAGGCTGGATCTCTTCTGCTGCTTATGCATTCTTGGGGCTTATATATGAACTCAGATTAATTTCAGAATCTTTCAGTCCTGCCTATTGGAAGCATGGGGGGCAGGCTTACCATGCCAAAGTTGCCAACTATTCAAATAGCAGACGAATACTAACGCACATGGTGAGGCAACTTTCTCCCAACTAACTCTGCCCACCTACCACTCGAAATATTAAAAAAGAGAAGTAAATCTATTTCAAGAAAGTTCATGTACTTTCTAACCACGTGGAAATATAAACATGATGTAATACCTCGTAAACATGACGTAAGCCCTTGTGTTCATACCATGTATGTGTCGTAAAACGTACCTACTTAAGTTTACATAAGACTTCGTAACAAAATACGTAAGATAGAAAAAGTTAATTCTTAAAAATAACGTAAATTTACATATACTGACTTGAATGAAAAATACAATTAAATGAACGACGAAAGTCTGACGTAATTTACATCCAATTACTTAAACCTATATGAGAGGAACTCACCTTACGAGCTGACTATATACCTCTTAAATACACAAATAAAAAACATGAATAAAATATTTACTCTTTACTAGACTAGCTTCGTAAGAATACACACACACACGCACACACACAACCGCACACACACACACACACACACATATATATATATATATATATATATATATATATATATATATATATATATATATATATATCTTCGGTGAAGGCAGCAAGAGCCAGTAATGAATACGAATTTCATAGTATGGATAAGGAAAGAGTAGTTCAAAATGTGCTTTTTTATATATATATAATATATATATATATATATATATACATATATATATGTATATGTATATGTATATATATATATATATATATATATATATATATATATATATATATATATATATATCACACAAAGTAATGGAACCAACCTCGCAGACGCGTAGTGAGAAACTGTATGCCAACAAGAGTTAGAAAACAAACCAAAGAAAACTATGACAAATATAACTGCATAGAAGAAGCTTGGGTATTTAACGACGGAACTAGTCGTTTGATCAGTATGGATTCAAGAGGAGGTAAGTCATGGTTATTTGACACTTGACCAATGATGGTAAAACCTTTGTTTTCAATATTTTGTTTGCACATTTTAGCATGAATCCGAATATTAGAATGTTCAGGGTTGGATATTCTGCAACCAGTTCGATAGGTAACACCTCTATGGGAATCAATTCTGACCTTTAATAACCTCTTGGTAGATCCTACGTAGGTCCCAGAGTTACACTTTGGGCAATTATATTTATATACAACACCAGAGGACATATAAGGACTCAATCGATCTTTGAAGTGGAAAAGCGAGCCATTGGTTAAGTGTTAAATAACCATAACTTGCCTCTTCTTGAATCCATACTGATCAAACGACTAGTTCCGTCGTTAAATACCAAAGCTTCTTCCACTCAATTATATTTGTCATAGTTTTCTTTGGTTTGTTTTCTAACTCTTGTTGGCATACAGTTTCTCACTACGCTTCTGCGAGGTTGGTTCTACTACTTTGTCTGATATATATATATATATATATATATATATATATATATATATATATATATATATATATATATATATATTTCTTTTCTTTTTCCTTTTAATTTTCATCTAAATTTTAACTGATTTTTATAGTTTTGAATGAATTTGTAAAAAATTCTAACTGTTTCTTAATTCTTTTGTATATGTTTTATTTTTAGCCGTGGACAATGTGATTAAGAATCACGAAAAGTTGGGAATAAAAAAAAGCACATTTTGAACTACTCTTTCCCTATCCATACTATGAAATTTGTGTGTATATATATATATATATATATATATATATATATATATATATATATACATATATATATATATATATATATATATATATATATATATATATATATATATATGTATATATATATATATATATATATATATATATATATATATATATATATATATATATATATATATATATATATATATAATTGATGGTGTGATAGATATACATTCTTAACGTTTCTCACCCCCTCGCCCAACCTCCTTCAGATGATAGAGGCTTTAATTCGGTGGCTGTCTGGCTGACCTTTTGTTTATGGACGTGGGTGGGTCAAACAATCCTCACAGAAAGATTGGTACCTGCCATTCATCAAGAAATCGTGCGTCAAAGAACTAACAAGATTGCCAATTCTCAGAAGGTAATTTCTCACCTTTAGGCATATTGTCATATTTTCAAGGAGATATGGCACTTATGATATCCTCCATCACATTCTGATGCACAGAATTCTCGGATTGTCGCCAATATCACCAAGAGATCTATTGACATTAAGTAAAAAAACTTGATACAAAAGTGGATATCTCCTCTAGAATTGATTTGTCTGCATTCCTTCTGTTTCCTGTTACAGCTGCGTGAGCTGGAACCCAGCAATACTGTACTGTCTTGCCTGCAATGCTACAAATATACAATCACTATAAGATTTTTAAAACTAAAGGGTCGGTTGAATTTTTTTTTTTTTTCAATAGCAGCCAGAATACCTTTATTTACAATTGAAAAAAATCATTATGCACCGCAAATCCAACGACAACAGTGGATTTGGGGCCGTCTGTAAATATACATTTCGATAAGAAAAAAATATCTTGAACTTGAAGTTTGTTTCTGTTTTAGTAATTCTTAAAAACTTTATAGATCTATGAAGATAGATGATTACACTACAATACAGTGAGAATGTTATTTTATATCATTTGGAACATTTCCTTCTTTGCTCATAAAAAAACTGTGGTAAAAAAAGGAAGAGTGAAAGTACACCTACAAGAGCACATGAGTCCGACAGTCAAGTTGAGAGGTTACAATAAGTAGATTTAAAATGTCTATCAAGTGGAACAATATTTGCATATTTCGGAATCTATACAGCTCTTAAAAATGAGGGTGTTTATACGACATTAAATTAGTTTCTGCTAGAGCTTGTAATAGATTTTAACTGAATGTCTATTAGAAATTACCCATGTATAAATTTCATAGTTTTCATAGACAATATGCATATTTCGATCAACTTTCCTTACAAGTTTGTTCTGATCATTTGAACGGAGTATGCTTATGAGGGAAACTATGGTAACTCGTGCGAACATCTGTAATTAAGTCCTCAAATGTAATATACTAATTATTTGGTAGAATTCGACATGAAGAAGCTATTTCATAAATATGTGAATGGTTTTCGTAAAATAACCGTTGGCCAGTTCATTGTCGTACATCGAATTATAAGGAAAAGGATGTCTTTACCATCAGGGTTTACAATTTTGGAAAAAAGGGAATTTAACGTTGAAGCTTGTTAGAAAAATTTTTAGAAAATTCTTAATTGGAGAATGAAGATATACAGTATCTATAAAATATAGCTAACATATCATAATCTAACTTGGAGACTATGAAATAAAGGACAATATACAGAAAACATTATTACTCGAAGAACACCATATTGCAAACCTGTGGAAATAAATGGCAAAACAATGAAAAAAAAAATCTAGTGTTGATTTACAAAACGCCATTTTCCTATGGATATTATTGCTTATCATCAGTTTTATCCTAAATGATTATGTAACGCGAACTGTTACATAACGGTACTTATCTAAATGTCGTTCTCTAGAGACTCTCTGTCTCTATGGATATCTCATACTCTTGGTTTTCGAGATATAGATATGGATGTATTAATGTGAGAAAACAAAAACAAATATATAATCATGTTCCATCTGGCAATACACGTGACCTACGCAGTTGCCAGTAAAATATTGATAATATTCTATGGCGTTTTACCAGTAATGTTCATTAATGATTTATTAAGGAGTATTTCGAAGAAGATTAAACAATTAGCATTTGGGTAATCTTTAAAAGCTGATTTACTCTGCTTAGACAACAAGGAAAGGATTATAAAAAAGTCGTCAAGTGGAAACAAGCGACATTCTATAATTCATATCACTGAATATTCAAAATATAAATATGGAAAATAAATGCAGCCGAAAGGCTATGAAATTATTTAAAGTTTCCTCAAAAACATTTAAATTTGATGGAAAAAAGATAAGAAAAAATATGCTTCTCAAAACAAAACTGACGTCATGAGAGTCAGTTTGGCCTTGAGACCCACTTTATAAAGAAGCTGCTTAGATAAAAGTTTCACCACTTTTTTGACAAGACTCCCTACGATCACTATTGCCAGTGTTCCATGTGGGGGAATTCCTATTGTGACAAGAAACACGTCAACAAAATCAAAGCCATGAAGACAGTCGGCCTAATGTTGCTTCTGGCAATTGGTAAGTTGTCTAGTACATTAGATAATTGAAATATGTTTTAGAGCCTTTTCATTAATATCTAATAGATCAAGAATTCGAATTGAATTTCATTAAATTCTTACGTAAGTATTAATTACAGATAACCTTCCATATTTCTTTGAAAATAAAAACAAAATACACATTTTTCTAAATGGTCTTCCCTATTCACGAAAAAAATAGTTTTCAGAACTAATTTGAAAATAAAATGCCTGAAATAGAAAAATCAATTAACAGGGCTTTAAAAGTATAAGTAAATATTTCTGTGAAAATGTATGAAATAGAATTTTCTGAGAGGGCTTTTCTCTCAATTTCAAATAGGTTCGCGAAATTTCTCTCTATAGATATTACATTTTAATATTTCTTTCACATACATATTATTGTGAGCGATTCATTAATGAAAAATATACAAAAGTTATCGATGGCCGATTTGTTATCCCGAGTGGTAAAAAAAAAAAAAAAAAAAAAAAAAAAAAAAAAAAAAAAAAAAAACCTCAAACCATCTACTTGAAATTTGGTGACCAAAAGATGAACATTTTTTTATTGATTTTTTATTTAAGAAAGGGATATATAATAGGCTTAAAAGGCCGAAATTTTTGTTGACTTTAAGAATCCCTGTAATGTCACAGACGCGCAATAAAGTGTGCAATACACACATGTCACTCTTAAAGCTTAATATTAATGCTATGGATAGCAAGTTATATTGCCGTAGGACTGGGAGTAAACAACGCAAATTTCTGTCTACAAGGATAAAGAGACAAGCAAAGAAAAGAAAAAGAAAATGAAAGACACATTCCATATCTAAATTTTTATTGCAGAAAAACCTATATACACAAACATTTGCATAAACTGTACTGGTGTACATTGTGCATATCTATGCACAAGTATGATTATATATATAGCATTTTTACACGTCTTAAAAGTCTTAAGTAACACCCAGAAGTAAGGGTTGTTTGGATAAGTCAGTTAATTAGAAAATAATATAGGAATGTATTGGCACTAATCTTAACTGTTTTCATTATTGAGACATTTTGACATGGACTTTGGGCATGGTCTCTGAGTCTATTTAAACATAACCTTGCGGTGGATTCAAAGGTTTCGTTACTCCGGGCACTTGAAAGAAGTAAATTTTACCTTGAAAATGATAAAAACTTAAACAAGTGAAATCAGCCATCTTACTGAAGATATTGTCGTGAATGCTACCCATGACATGCTCATGAAATACTGGAAATTTCCCATTTCCGTAATCAAATTTAGTTCCTTATGAATTTTACCCTTACAACAGTATTTTTGTATTATTAGGAAGATGCAGCTCAAACCTAGTAATGTTTCTTGAATCTCAAGACGAAAAAAAATTACTGGTAGGTTACTATGCATAATACTTTTTTAGGTATTGAATAAACAACAGAAGTTATAGAATGGAAAATTTTAAACCTGATGCTTTAATGAAATGAAAGAATATTCAGACAACTTGCTTAAATTACAACTGTATGGCGAGAAATTAATTACAAATAAAAGAAAAATTAAAAACATAACTTAGTATAGACATGGATGGAATACATTATATTTACACAGATAACTTAAAATACACAGTGAAGAACTAATATCCAAAGAAATGCAACAGCAACAGAATTCCACTTTCTGAAAATTTATTTTACAGAACACACTGACCTACTCCCACGTCTCACACGCGATTGGCAACGCAACTCCCTTGTCACCGAAGTGATATATAATTATGCGTGTCTACATTGATGAAGCCAAAGGTGAATAGAGAGGACCTAAAACACAAGCTGTACAGTATTTATTCAAATTTTGATGATATTTTGGAGGTCGGATATTCATCCAATCGATGAACTGCTATTGAACATCTTATAAAAGGCAGATGTAGTCTTTTACCCTAGGAGAGTGGTGTGTTGCTGTATTAAATTACCAATCTGCCTATCATGCATTTTTTACTCAACCCATGAGAATGGTCTAGATGGTACCAATATTATTATTATTACTTGCTAAGCTAAAACCCTAGTTGGAAAAGCAGGATGCTATAAGCACAGGGGCTCCAACAGAGAAAATAGCTCGGTGAGGAAAGGAAACAAGGAAAAAGGAAATATTTTAGAAGAGTAACAATATCAAAATAGACATTTCCTACATAAACTATAAGAACTTTAATAAAACAAGAGGAAGAGAAATAAGATAGAATAGTGTGCCCGAGTGTACCCTCAAGCAAGACAGTGGAAGACCATGGTGCAGAGGGTTTATGGTACTGCCCAAGACTAGAGAACAATGGTTTGATTTTGGAGTGTCCTTCTCCTAGAAGACCTGCTTACCATAGCTAAAGAGTCTCTTCTACCCTTACCAAGAGGAAAGTGGCCACTGAACATTTACAGTTCAGTAAACCCTTTACAAAGAAAAAGCTCTCACTTACGGGATGCCTTAGCCCAAGAGCCCGTGGAAGGTACAAGTCGCTCTACTGCTTGCTTGCCGAAAGACAAATCGAGGAGGAGACTTTGAGAGCAACGCTGATATTCTGTAGCAGACCCGTGTTACTACACAGATTATGGAACATTTTGATCGTCCAACTTGTTCCGATTTCTACTGCTTTTGGTGCTGCAGATTATCGTATCTAGCATTGTGGCTATGACGTCACAGGTCATTTCCATGACCAGGTGAGCTTTGGCTTCGTGCCCGCTGCCTTTATGCCTAAGGAAACAGAGGCCATTTCACTCTATTTTTGGATGGACTGGAATATCTGCCAACTTCTTTTTGAACCCTTAACTTTGGTGCAACATCTTAATTATTTTTGGAGCGCCTATGGCTATGGGCTAGTCACTTCTGTTGTTAAGGTCTCAAAGTTCCGACCAGCTTATCTCAGTCATACTGTCTTATGTGATGAGACAAAAAACAGTACCAACACAGTAATAGGCTAAATTTAACTTGTTAAGGGAACGGTCGGCAACTTTGAGTTGTCAGAGGTTCCGGCTTAAAAAGAAAAAAAAAATGCAATTGGGCCTACTTGCATTCTTATTAGACAGTTTTACAAGAAGTGGTATTGACTATAGAATGCTAATAAGAAGAAATTGTAATAAAGGTTGGAAATTGACGAAAAGTATAGGATGTAAATAAAAAACTGCTACAAACTTTAAGGCTTAGGGTTACGCAGTGGTTTAACTATATTCCCCGTAACTCATATGCAATTACTTAAGATCGGTATCTTTCAAAAGAATCAGCAACACACGGCAATTATTATTAGCATAATCTCCAAATCAAATCAGCCTTTCTTCTAAACGCAACCTCAAAACGTTTGTATATAATATCAATAATATCAAGTGTAGTAGTATAAGAATATTACCCTGAAAAACACCAGAGAATCGATTCCTTTTATAAAGTAACGGATGTAAACTGATTTAGTAGAATTTCTAATATCACTAAATTATATTGAACGGGAAAGGCTCTGAAAATGTTGTATATATAAATGTGCCAGAAACAACGTACCTAACTATGTTTCATACCAACCCTGTCATTCTCCTTGTAAATCTGGTTGAAATTAATTGTATTTGGCTTAATTTAGAAGCTTATTGATATAAAATATTTCATTGCTAAATCCGCTTTATTTTTTCTTTTAACAAAACAGCATTACAACCAAACAGAAACTTGTCTACACTGTGTAATCATGTTTCATAGGTCAACCATTTCTGATCTGTAAGATAACAGAAACAATAAAGTTAAAGAAGAGAAGATTAATTTTCTTAATCATTCATTACCAGGGTTAAATTGAGGAATATCATCCAGGAAAATCACTATCATAATGGAAATGAAATCTGATAATCGTTACCTAAAGAGCACAAAAATATAAATGAATTAAACTATGAAATTTATCTGCTACACTTACTGAAGAGTAAATCAAATGCTACTATCTATACTTTGAACATTGTTGTGGGTGTCAAGGCTGAGGTTGCTCTACTAGATATTTCACTTTTCCTCAACTAGTACAATCATAATTTACAAAACATTTTCATTTACTTTAAGAGATACATTATCTTGCTATTGTATAGTTTAAGGTGTTTCTTGTTACTGAGTAGAATGTATTCCGTTATTATTGGGCCAAGTTTTTTTTTACAAGCAAAGCATCTAAGAAAGGCATGTCTTAACCTTTGTCATATAAGAAATCATCATCCTCATCATCTCCACATATGCCTATTAACACAAAGGACCTCGATTAGATTTCGCCAGTCGTCTCTATCTTGAGCTTTTAAATCAATACTTCTTCATACATCCCCCCCTACTTCACGCTTCTTATTCCTCAGCCATGTAGGCCTAGGGCTTCCAACTCTTATAGTGCCTTGTGGAGCTCACTCTTTGGGAGTGCGAAGAGAATGCCCAAACTATCTCCATCTACCCCTCACCATGATCTCATCCACATATGGCATTCGAGTAATCTCTTTTATAGTTTCATTTCTAATTCTGCCCTGCCATCTAACTCTTAATATTCTTCTGAGGGCTTTGTTTTTAAATCTACAAAATCTGCTGGATATTGTTTCATTGTCATACCACGACTCATGTTCATATAGCAACACTGATCTTTATATGTAATTTTAGGAGATTTTATTTCCAAATCTTACTTAACCTAGCCATTGTCTGATTTGCTTTTTTCTAATTTTTCATTAAACTCCAATTATAAAGATCCTGTATTAGAGATCATAGTTCCTGAATATTTAAATGATTCCACCTCATTAATCCTTTCTCCTTGTATCTTCCATTACATATTCCGTTCTCATCATCTCTATCTTTCTGATATTTACCTTGAGCCAAAGCTAATGTGATATTTCGTGTATGCTGGTAAGCAAGCATTGCAAGTCCTGTGGTGTTCTGCTAATAAGGACAGCGTCATCAGCATATTCTAGGTCAACTAATTTCCTGTTACCAATCCAGTCCAATCCTTCTACACCATCCCCCACTGTTCTATGTATTTCAAAATCCACGAGGACAAACAACATAGATGATAACAAATTCCCTTGGAGTACTCCACTGTTCACTGGAAATTCATTAGGTAGCACTAACATTAACTTTGCACTTGCTGTGCTTATGAACAGACTTAATCAAATTTACATAGTAATGAAGAACTCTATGGTAACGCAGGACTCTCCGCAAAATTGGCCGGTGCACACTATCAAAGGCTTTTTCATAGTCCACAAATGCCATCAAAAGTGGATTTCTATATTCTGCACATTGCTGTACCATATGTCTTAAAATATAAATTTGGTCAGTACAGTTTCTACCATTTTGAAATCCTGCTTGTTCATCTCTCAACTTTTCATCAATCTTTCTCTCTAGTCACTTTCGAATGAGCATAGTATATATTTTCATGACAACTGACGTAAGTGTGATGCCTCTGTAATCATTGCAATCAGTCAGATGTCCTTCTTTTACAATTTTTACCAACACTCATAGCTCCCATTCATCAGGTTTTGCCTCTTCACGCCACATTCTACAAAATAATCTTGTAAGTATTCTGGGAGTCACCTCATTTTCAACCAATATAATCTCAGCCGTTATTCCATCGTATCCATGGGCTTTCCATCTCTTTATTTTTTTAATGATAGCTTCGACTTCAAACACATTGAATTCCTTCATGGATACATCAAGGTCTTCCTCAGCTTCAGGTATATATCAATCAAATTATTCCCTTCATATCTTCTATTCATAATCTCACAAAAACTTGTAAAGTGTACCTCACAAAAACTTGTAAGGTGTACCCCCATTTTCATTTGTAACGTCGCCAAGACCCTCAACACCCATCACATTCTCTATACCTTGATTATTCCTTCCAACTTCAGCATCAAAATCACGGATCACAATTTTCATATCTTTCTCTGGGATCTCATCTATTACGCTCTACAGTTCTTCATAGTATTCATCTTTCCTTTCTTCAGGGGAATCATATGAAAAATAAAATATGAAAATAGAATAAGAAATTAATGCAAGAAATAAAGTAAACAAATAAAGTGAGCAAGAAATTGGCGTTTTAACTTATAAGTCACTTTTGAAAGATTCAGTGGTGTAACACTATGATAGGTAGTAGATTGGCCAAGGCACCAGCCACCCGTTTAGATACTACTGCTAGAGAGTTATTGGATCCTTTGACTGGCCAGATATTACTACATTGGATCCCTCTCTCTGGTTACGGATCATTTTTCTTTGCTTACACATACACCGAATAGTCTGGTCTATTCTTAGCACAAGCTCCTGTGTCTCCATACACTTAACAACACTGAGTTACCAAACAATTCTTCTTTGCTCAAGGGGTTAACTAATGTAATTGTTCATTGGCTACTTTCCTCTTGGTAAGGGTAGAATTGTCTCTGTAGTTATGGTAAGCAGTTCTTCTAGGTGAAGGACAGTCCAAAACCAAACCACTGTTCTCTATTTTTGGATAGTGCCATAATCTCTGTACACTGGTCTTCCACTTTATTTGGTTAGGGTTCTCTTACTTGAGGGTAAACTTGAGCACGCTATTCTATCTCTTTTCTCTCTCTCTTAGTTTTTTGAAGTTTTTATATAGTTTATATAGGGAAGATCTAATCTAATGATGTTACTGTACTTAGAATATTTTGTTTTGATTCTTCATTACTTCGTTTGTAGTTTATTTCCTTGTTTCTTTTCCTCACACCCTGTTGGAGTCCTTGGGCTTATAACATCCTGCTCTCCCAAATAGGGTTGTAGCTTAGCTTGTAATAATAATAATAATAATAATAATAATAATAATAATAATAATAATAATAATAAAAACTCTACTTTCCAGGAGCTTATGGTCAGTCATGTATGGGAAGGTGTGGAGAGAAAGATGACAGCCAGCCTTGTCAATGCAGCACCACTTGTGAAAGCTTTCAAGATTGCTGTGATGATTATCATGATATCTGCTACAGCTGCAAAGGCCGTTGTGGAGAACATTTCCTCAAATCCAAGCCTTGTCAATGCAATGATGATTGTTCCTCACATGGCAACTGTTGCAAAGATTTCGTTGATCGTTGCAGAGGTAAGACTATTACGTTCAACTGTAGCAAAATCAACTGTTGATCCATGAAAATTGTAGTGAGCAACTTTCACAATTTTCTATCTACCTTTGTACAACGATCTTTACCTAAATCATTACATCAATACATTAGTGGGGAGCTATTGTCTTGCTTCAAGAATGATGCTTTATGTACTAATCTCATACTTGATTTACATTTGCTAAGGATACAACAACACAAATCATTTGCTTTTAAAGAAGGAAGAAAAGCAACCATAGCAAATCTAAACTGACACTGAAACGCACTATGCCTGACTTATATCACCTTTAGGGTGGATAGAATTAGCTAGTAAGCTTTAGGATACAATAATAAATGTAGTGACTAGAGAAGTAGAATATGAATTATACTGGTTTATAGACTTTAAGAAGATTTAATCTTTATGTCATTTCTTAATCACAAATGAATCGTTCCAAACACTGATAATTTGATACGCCCAAGGTAAAGCACTTTTGATTGTTCTGGTGCAATACGAAGGCTAGTTATCAATGGTAATGATAATAAAGTCCCAAGCTGTTTAAAAATAGCAATAGGAAGACATAGTTGGAATACGCGTGAATGAAAATGTTTTTCAAAGTATTGCTGTACAGTATATCTATGAGGTAGCTCTGCATTCATTTTAAAGTGATCTTTGAAAATAGTGTTAATGGCTTCAGTAGGCCAGTGGTATGGGAAAATATGGAACTTGAGTTTACCTTGTACGACTCATTCCTTTTTCGGCGATAGTAGAGAGTTAGAAATGAAAGACTTTAGGGCATCATAGAAAAGGTGGAAACTATAGTGAAGAATATATGCCCTAGACGAAGATCATATTCCCCATGGTAGGTATGGTGAAATAGAAGTACAGTTGAACTATCTACTGTTCTGGTGGATCACTTTGGCAATGTTTGAATACATTTTACTTTCAGTTACTCTTATAATCTCAACTTTTTCGTGACTATTAATCCATCTTTAATCTGTCTTTTCTGTGACCAAATGCACATGACCATGATTTTTCAGAACAGAAATGTTTTACACATTTAACTGCTCAAAATTCAAAAAATTCAATTTCATATTATGTTGGTGATTCATCATGAAGTAATGAGGTAATATCAGATGCTCTGGTGGCTGAATCCAATGAAATATTCCTTGACCATAGCATTTAAAATAGAATTGTCCTTGCAATCAAAGTTCTACTATCCTAACGATATATTCATATTCACAAGTTAAATTACTGAAGGCCAAAGACAAGATTTATCACCATCTATAAATCTACCTAGATTGTTATTCCACTTTTGCATGTTCTATACAAATAGTGAAGTCACCCACCATTTTTTCCCAAAGGTACCGTTGCTTAAGGTTAAATAAATGTCAACTGAAATATGCAAATTTTTTGTATTGATGTATTGGACTTTGATTTCAAACATACATAAAAACGAACACTCACACACACACACACACACACACACACACACACATATATATATATATATATATATATATATATATATATATATATATATATACACACACATATATTATCATTAGCCTAAACTGTGAACTGCAACATGCCCTTCGACTCCCTTCTGTTTATGGTCTTTCTATGCCAGTAAATACCAGCTAATTTTCTTAGCTTGTCAATCCATCGTCTACTTTGCCTTCCCCTACTTCGTTTGCAATCTCTAGGGACCTATTCTGTTATTCTTAATCTCCATCTATTAACTATATTTTTTGTTATATGTTGTTGGAATATCCTCTATTTTAATTTACTCGCGTATCCAAGTTGCTCTTTTTCTGTCTCTTAGTGTTAATCCCATCATTATTTTTTCCCTTGTTCTTTGAGTTGTAATTAGCTTATGTTCTAAGGCTTTAATGAGGATGTAAGTCCCTGATGCATTGGTTAATACTGGTAGGACCATCTGATTAAATACCTTTTTTTTTTTTAGCGAAAGCAGTATTTTAATTTTTATAACCTCATTTTATTTACCAAAAACTATCCATCCCATGCTTATCCTTCATTTAATTTCTGTTTCATCTCCTGAGGAAATACTTACTAATTGTTCTAAGTATATATATATATATATATATATATATATATATATATATATATATATATATATATATATATATGTGTGTGTGTGTGTGTGTGTGTGTGTGTTTGTATGTGTGTGTATGTGTGTGTGTATATATACGAGTGTTATAGTGGTTATGCCGATTAAGGCATAATTAAAAGGGTCAGCTTTTGATAGTATGTAAAGAACATAAGATGTCAATCTGACACCCTGACAGTTAATCGTGTGTTATGGTTCGCACTAAGATATGGGTCTACGACTTATGGTGCCGCTAGCTCCGTAGGGAAAGGTGCCTCTGAAAAATGTACTCTTGCTTAAATGTTAATTAGGGAACAATAAGCTCTGAAGATGGATGTACTGAAAATGAAAAAAAACTTCGTATCTATGATGGGAATAGATGTGTAGTTAGGTTTTTTTTTTTAACACAATGAAATGCAGAAAATCAAGTGGTGACTAATTAGAATTTATAAATAGTATTCATTATCATTGAGAAATTAAATCAATTGAGTAAGGTAATAGCAGCTCTAGTTTATAATGATATTGACAGTACTATCAGTAGTCTTTACCTTCGTCATCACATAATGGTATGTGATAGAGTCATAGACCCTGATGACCTTGGCACCTGAGTTCATGTAGATAGTGATTGTGTTTGTGTACAAAGTTTGTGAACTTTCCCAGCTGTTTGATTCACACCAGATTCGTTTAAGTTCTCTATCGCTGATATAATTGACTATAGGAAAATATTTGGAAAATGATCTAGGTCATTTTGCGTAGTTAAAAAAAAAAAATAGGCTTTGCGGTGTTTTTGGCTTGTCTAAATGTGCAGCAAATTAGGACGAGACCATGATATTTTAACTGAAATAATACTATTTGTAGGGGCCTCAACGCTGCACGTCCCTAAGACATAATGATAATCTAAATCTATGATAAAAAAACGGCAATGAAATAAATTCGTCCAAATTTAGTGGAGGAATTGTCTGACTCATGATTTGTGAGTAGGAAGTTCCATCCTTGCTCTCAGTCCGAAAAGGTTTACCACTTATTCATAACCTCGCCGTCACTTCGATTATGGGACCTCTACAGGTCTACCTGTTGAGTAATCTGCAAGCATTGCCTGGTCTTCCCTAGTTCTAACGTGGGTTGAGATGGGCATGAGCTTTGATCATGAAATATATAGTTGGTCTTCTTCTTCTTCTTTATCTGCATCTTTTCCCACCTTTATGTGGGGTCGATGTTTCTGGCCAGCGTTCTCTATCTACCTCTGTCCCACACTTCATCACCGGTTAATCCCTTTGATCGAAGGTGGATAGAATGTATCAAGGATAAACTGCGATCAAAGGGATAACCGGAGATGAAGTGTGGGACAGAGGTAGATGGAGAACGCTGGCCAGAAACATCGACCCCACATAAAGGTGGGAAAAGATGCAGACCAAGAAGAAGAAGAAGACCAACTATATATTTCATGATCAAAGCTCATGCCCATCTCAACCCACGTTAGAACTAGGGAAGACCAGGCAATGCTTGCAGATTACTCAACAGGTAGACCTGTAGGGGTCCCATAAGCTTTGATCATGAAATATATAGTTGGTCTCTTGAACATTAACCTCTAATCTGCTTCTCATTAGAGAAAAGAAAAAATAGACTATAGCAGCCCATACATATTTGGTCGTAAACAGTACACGTCCTTTTCGGAATTACTTAATAAAGAAAAGTAGGAAATATTCATGAAGTGAGGTTTTCTCTGATATAAAATTATTCCAACTTCATGTGCTTTTAGTAATGATCTGTGTCTGATTTTAAAATAATTTTCTTTTTAAATATATATGGTTGTGAGATGTAAGTTATTATTATGAAGTATGCATTTTACTTGTTATAGCTATTCTAAAGAAATGTTTTATTTGTTTCATTCTACCTTGTTTCGAGTATCGTTCTCCTGTCTGGTCTTCAGCTGCTGATTCTCATCTCAATTTGTTGGAGAGAAACTTACGGTCTATTGAATTTCTTATTCCTGATATATATATTAATCTAAGGCACCATCATTCAATTAGTACATTATGCATGTTGCATGAGATTTTTCATAATTCTGACCATCCTTTACATTCAGATCTTCTTGGACTGTTCCATCCTGTTCGTAAAAACTAGGCAGGCAGTTAATTCTAATAGTCAGCCTTCTCCATCATGAGGCTTAATACTACACAGTATTCTAGAAGTTTTATTTCAGCTGTGACAAAGTTATGGAATGATCTTCCTAATCGGGTAGTTGAATCGGTAGAACTTCAAAAGTTCAAACTTGCAGCAAATATTTTTTATGTTGGAAAGGTGACATAAGTCTTTTTATAGCTCATAAATGAAAGGTCAATTTTAATGTTGTTACTGTTCTTAAGATAGTTTATCTTAATTATTCATTACTTCTCATATATTTTATTTATTTACT
>NC_090727.1:122028355-122068355 GCF_036898095.1 Palaemon carinicauda | reverse complement strand
ATATATATATATATGGGTGAGAATAGGAGTAGATTTAAGAAATGATCTTCAAGGAACAAGAAAACTTAAATATAGGACTACCCAAACTATATAAAAGGAAATACGCCCTCTCCATATGCAACTAAAGCCTACGAATGGGATAATTTTGACTAAATCTAGAGAAATTAAACTAGGACAGAAATATCATTTCGAAACACTACTGAATAGCGCAAACGATGCCAAAGACAAACATCTAGGTTTTAATGTGACTGGGGATGCTGATCCTGATATGATATCAGTGACAGTAAGGAACGCTCTCAAAAGGATGAGAAATGGCAAGGCCCCCCGGGGTGGATGCAATACCTGCAGAGTTCCTTAAAACATGGGGGAGGGTGGAATTATATGGCTGTCAGAACAAATATGTATAGTTTGGAATGGACAAGAACCCCCTGATTAATATTATTATCATTACTAGCTAAGCTACAGCCATAATTGGAAAAGCAGGATGTTGTCAGCCCAAGGGCTCCAACAGGGAAAATAGCCCAGTGAGGAAAGGAAATAAGGAAATAAATAACCTACAAGAGAAGTGATAATGAATTAAAATAAAATATTTTAAGATCAGTAACAGCATTAAATCACATCTTTCATATATGAATTATATGAATAGTGTGCCCAACTGTACGGTCAAGCAAGAGAACTCTACTCCAAGACAGTGAAAAACTACGGTACAGAGGCTATGTTACTACCCAAGACTAGAAAACAATGGCTTGATCTCGGAGTGTCCTTCTGGTAGAAGAGTTACTTACCATAGCTAAAAAGTCTCTCTATCCTTACCAAGAGGAAAGTAGCCAATGAACAACACAGTGCAGTACTTTACTCCTTGAGCGAAGAAGAATTGTTTGGTAATCTCGGTGTTGTAAATGTATGAGGACAGAGTAGAATGTGGAAAGAATACACCAGACTATTCGGTGTATGTGTAGGCAAAGGAAAATGAGCCGTAACCACAGAGAGAGAGAGAGCCAATGTAGTACTGTCTGGCCAATCAAAGGATCCAATAACTCTCTAGCGGTAGAATCTCAATGGGTGACTGGTGCCCTGGCCAATCTACTACCTGGAAAAGAGATTTATTATGCCCAGTCTATAAAATAAAGTTATAAAACCAATTGCAACAACTATAGAAGAATATCCTTGTGTCACATGCATTTAGGGTTTATGAAAGAATACTTGAAACAAGACAAAGAGAATATGTGGAACCCAAAGTGGGTGAATGGCAATATGGTTTTCGATCAAGAAAAGGGACACCTGATATATTTTCTCCCTTAAGATAATATTTGAGAAGAGTTTGGAATGGGGAAGGTACAAATATACAACTTTTATAGATCTCGAGAAGGTCTTTGATAAAGTACCAAGACAGAAAATCTGCTATGCACTATAAGACCCTTGTTATGGAATACCTGAAAAGCTTACACGAGCAATTTATAGCACCTTTCTAAACATTAGATCAAGAGTTACAACAACTCAAGAGAATGGAGATTGGCTTGAAATTCAAGCAGGTGTCAGCCATGGCAGTGTCCTCTCATTGCTTTCAGTGTTCTTGGATAAATGTAGGCTACACGAGAATGAAGGGAGGTTGAAGCTGAGGATGTAATCATCGAACCAGCGTATGCTGATGACAATGCAATGGGAACTTCATCGTAGAATCTCTCCAACACAGTAAAAATTAATAAAACACGATCTTAACTGGGAACGGAATGAGAATTAACAATGATAACACTAATTATGCATCAGGGATGAGCACCAAACAACGAACATATTATCATTAGAGGGTCACGCATTAAACAAGTGTAGACATTTCAAATACTTGGCAATAGAATTTATTTACAGAAACGACCTAAAACTAGAAATAAGTAGAGGATACAAACAATTGAGTAATAATCTGTATGAGTTCTACCCAAGAATGAAGGACCAAAATGTAGATCGAATAGTGAAGACCATAATATATCTCGCTATCTTAGACTAGATAGGCTACGCAATACGGACATGAGGAGAGAGCTGAGTGGCAGGTATATTGCACGATTAATAGAGTACACTATTAATCCTGGTATAATGGAATTTGCGGAGATAGGACATACCAAGAGAATAGACGAGGAACAATATCCTAGAAGGTTTTTAGAGTGGAGACCATAAGGATGGAGACCAGTGAGAAAACCGAAGATGAGATGGATACAAAATATAGAGGGGAATAGAGAGACGGGATTCCAATTTGCGAGAGGTTGACGAAATGAGGTTATATGAATATCGGCAGGAATGGAGACTATCTCTGAAGTAAGGCGACTGACCAGCTTTAAGAGCCTACTTGGGTAACCTGGTGCTTGGTGAGAAATTGGTGAGAAAGTGCTGTGCTTACCTAAAGAATCTGAGCACTTTCATGAATATAAACTGTATATTAGTTTGTAATTCATTAGTTTGTACACATCAAAAATGGGTTATCTTCACTTTTGAATTACCTTAAGGATGAACTCATTACAGATGGAATAGAAAGGAAAAATAAAAGTACCCCTTTTTTCTGGATTGCCTGGCTCTTCTGGCCATACACGGATTTTGTGCAGTTTTGAAATCTGTATCTCGCCAGTAACCAAGATTTTATTGGAGACAATTCAAGTTTTTCTCCTTCTAACTCATTGGTGTTTTTAATTGATATATCATTACTATCATATCAAACAGATATTATTACCTTCATTGAAATATTTATCTATGAACCAACAGGGGGAAATCATCGAGAACCACTTCCATTGGCTTAACGTACCCAAGCGAATCGGGGGAATGTTCACGGGCACATCACCTGAATTTGAGATTGCCGTCTACACTGTTTGTTTCTTGGCAAGACAGGACACCGATTGCCCAATTCAGATGAACGGCCACAAGTTTAAAGTTGAAACGTGGACAATGAAATACCATAACAAGGTGCTCGTCGCAAGCGCTTTTCCTAACATTTAGTACAGCTGTAACACATGGGTGTCGCATGCATGATAACCGAAGGTATATTATCTATGTTGGTGTCTGCGCATATTTGAAAATCTTTTTGTAACACTGTATTTAATTGTTATTTATTAGTAATTTTCTTACCTTTGATTTATATTTTGGAACAAATATCCTATGCACTTGCTGTGCAAGGGTACTCTACAAGTTCATTAACTTGAGGATGATTCTAAATACACGTTTGCACGTTCTAAAAAATAATACTGATAACAATAATAAAGAAATCTGAGTTTACAATTTTTATGCTCACTGCACTACCTTACATTTACCACATTCAAAGAAGATTCCTCACATTACAGTAATTATACCTGACCCAGTTGAGAAAATAGAAAAAAAAAGTAACCCTCAAAAAGTTATGTTTGCGCTGGACAGGAACAATGAAGATGAAGAATCGTCTTTTCATACCTGAACGGTTCTATGGCCCAGATTACGTTGTAAAAGGTAAAGCAAGTAAGTAGGCCTACTAACTGGAAGCGATGAAGGGTCTTCTCACTGCACGAGAAGGAAGCCACTCGCATTGACGGATGTGGAAGTTAATCGGTCAAGGGTTCAACTTTCATGACCACGTATCTCTTATCAAAAAGATCACTTTGAGAAATAGGACACACGTGGCGACAACAACGCTCGTGCTCGAAATTATGGCTGGTGCATGTCCCTATATATAAAGCACATAATACAGTTCACCTGTCAATGCATCGAAATATATTTTGTAAATATCCACACATTGACAGACAGACATACAGACACACACATATGTATATATATATATATATATATATATATATATATATATATATATATATATATATATATATGAACAGCAATGTAAACATGAGAGCTCATAGCGCTTTACTAAGTCCAAGACCAAGTCAAATAAACGTAAGTATCAGTACTAAAAAGCTAATGAATTATGAAATATACTACAAAAGTAAAGTAAAAAATGCTTAGAATAATGCAGGAAAAATATACTGGAGACGTTGAAAGCCAGAAGGAAAAGGACTCAAAGAAAAGTAGTCCCAGTAAGAAGCGTGCGCAGCTAAGTACCTTTGAAGTACAGTAAGCGTAAGTGACCTGTGATGAAAAAGAAATCTTACAAATTCTTAAGACTATAGAGTAGATCGTATTATCGGTACTGGACAGGACTCCTGCATTTCTTTGGGTTGAACCAAAATACTTGGAAAGAGGAAATATCGTTAAATATTCTGCTTTAAAGATGTGATGTTTAACAAAAACCATAATATGCAGCGTAAGCTTTTTAAATGGGTATAATGAAGTTTGATGCTCAAATGCATGGAAGGAATATGTAAATTGGAAACGATATCATTGAATTGCACGTACCATATAACGTTTAACATACACACACACACGCATATATATATATATATATATATATATATATATATATATATATATATATATATATATATATGTTTATATATATACATATATATATATATATATATATATATATATATATATATATATATATATATATATATATATATATATATATATTTATATATATATATATATACAATACAGTGTTTTATCTGTTTATTCATCTGTTTATGAATGATTATTCTTTTTTACTATCATCCCAATGTGAATATTCTGGTGGCTGCCATAGTGTATTTGTCTGGATTCAAGACAAACACCAGCCTTATTCAAGGAAATATTTAGAAAATATCTGTCACGTGAATAACTATTTTTTTTGGTAACTGGGGTATCTTGGTGCCAAACATTCGCAGATTTTCTTCTGAATTGATGTCCAGCAGATTAGTGTTTGTGGCAATTTTTTGGGCGAACCTGAAAATCAAAGATATTTCTCATCAAAGACTCAACCCTCACTTCCGCTTTAGACACACTTCTTCATCGTCATGATATTAGTTCCATTTCCGTAGTCTAATAATAATAATAATAATAATAATAATAATAATAATAATTATAATAATAATAATAATAATAATAATAATGATAATAATAATAATAATGATAATAATAATAATAATGATAATAAAAATAACAATAATAACAATAATAATAATTAAATAATGATAATGATAATAATAACAATAATAATAATAATAATAGTAATAATATTAATAATAATAATAGTTATATTAATGATAATAATAATAATATATATATATATATATATATATATATATATATATATATATATATATATATATATATATATATACGAGTAACATCTAATTCACGTCTAATGTATATTCCATAATGCAACTGATAAAATCCTGATTAGGCAGAGCTGTCTCACACGCCTCCTCACAAGGTGAACTTGCCATTCATGTACGCGCTTGACGTTACAGTCCTAGGAATGAAAAAATTTGAGATCTCAGCAGATCTACCAATTATTTACACAATATCTCATAGCTCACTGTGTCTGGTTGTTTTTCTATTCCTTTTTCGTTTTAACTGACTGCCTTCTTACACTCCTTTCATCGTACATTATTTTACTCCTACCTTAGCTAATCTTCTCTTATTTGGGAAACAGTTGTTCAGTGAAGCTTTCCATCAAAAAAAAAGAAAAAAAATTCTCTGTAATATGTCTTCATTCTTTCATTTTAAAAAGGGGATCTGATCATCCTTAGACCTTGCCATGAGTCTTTTTTTTTTTTTTTCCTCATTAATCGCATGCTGTGGTTTTCTACCTGGTAAACTTTAACTTGTACCACAATGAATTGCTCTGGGTCATCATTCTGGTTTTGGAAGAAACGCACTTTAATGATCTTTTACTTTTTATATAAGACTTTCCATAAAACCCTTTCCCATAATCGACCTTTGGATCAAAATTTTATTTCTATTACTTCGACCATAACTTTTCTCCCAACATTTCCCTTAACATAATATAAATTGTTATTTTTTTTTCTTTTGAAAACTTCTGATAGTCTGATATACATAGTTTGGCAGAACCATTTCTGGTATCAGAAACTGAGAAACTGAGGGCATCATTGTTCGTGAATTTTTTAACCAGTTTTATTTCTCAATGATTGAGTCGGATAATAAAGATTATGATATACGAGAGTTTTACATAATTATACAGTATAAACAATGAGACCTGAAGTGTGGGTCACTCTCTACCTCTCTACCGAAAATCATGCTTCTTTTAATCTGCTTTATGTTGTTTTAAGTTCACATATATCTCTGCCCAAGTCAGATACTGTTAAGAAGCTCAAACAGATCTATCTTGATTTTCGTGGGGTAATTTTGAGAGTTCGCTGATATACAAGAATTCAGCACCTATTTAATCAACATTCAACTTCTCGGTGAAAGAGAAATCTTCAAATAATTTACCGTTCGGAATTTTACAGGATTTCAATTAGTTATGCTTTCCACTTACGACCGTTGTATTTCCCTTGATCTAACAAATGATTAGTGAGTTACATTTTATACAGCATTTAGGTAAAAACTTCTAACCGAAAGAAATACCAAATAACATTATATCACAAAAAGAAGAATAAATTTACTTCACCTTTTATATGGGTGTATCTGACATCCACTGATATGTACATATGTACCACTTAATTTAAACCCTTATCCTTCTTCGTAGCTTGGAGAGGAAAATGCTAAACGCGGGATGTAATTGGAATAGTGCTCGGATCAAGTTTGCTAGATACTGGGATCAGCCTCAGCCTAATGACCATCAATTCACTCATCTAAAAACGAGTATCAGCGCTTGTTCGGTTCAAGAACATGTTGTGACAAGCATCTCCGCTCCCCCCCCCCCACCCCCCACCCCCCCCCCCCCCCCCCCCCAACCAGTATAATTGCTGAGTAACAACAAGGGGCCATCCTCTCCAAAGATGAAGTATGCGTAGGATAAAGATATATATATATATATATATATATATATATATATATATATATATATATATATATATATATATATATATATATATATTCGTTTGTGAGCGAATAAATACGCACAAGCATATATTACATATGTAATATATATATAATTACATGTTTAAAACACATGACTTAAGAGGTCACTGTGGAAGTAGGAGAGTGTGAGAAATGCCAGTCATGTCATAAACAGGATGCGAATGCCAAACCTTGGCAATGTAACATTTTTCATGAAGAGTAAACACAACCAAGCCGTGAGAAAGAGTTGTCTCTGAGAACGGAACTAAGTACCTTCCGGTATTAATGTTGTGTTTACAATAAATCATTAAGTGCTAAGATAACTAATTAAACTTTAACATCAATAAGGATATTTGTAGTAGTTCTTACTTAGATGTCATACGGAATGGTCATCCGACCAAACCATCTATACTCCTGTGATGGAGATGTTAATAACTGTTTTTAAAGAATAAACTAATTTAAAATTAACTTACCTAGACTTACTTGAAGATGTAACATACCAAGTCTAATATACAACAGATTGAAGATGACATTTGATAGGAACCCGAATGTGTGTTAATAACAGTAGCACACCAATACATATACAGTATACTATATATATATATATATATATATATATATATATATATATATATATATATATATATATGTATATATATATATATATATATATATATATATATATATATATATATATATATATATATATATATATATACATATATATATATATATATATATATATATATATATATATATATATATATATATATATATATATAATGAAAATGAACACAATATCGTGTTCAGATAGAAAGGGATTTCTACCTCACATTGGGACTGAGCCTGGCCTTTCATTTGCAGAGGCGAGGGTTATATCCCATTGTGGGGTAGAAACTATTATAATTCTAACACTATATCAAGTTAATTATCCTCCATGTTTACTCATTAGGGGTAATTCAAATTGAAAGCCATCAATCGAGTCAGCTAGTGGGTCAGGAAGCTCGGTAAAACTTGCTGGTATGCAGGAAAATGGTCTGACCAGGTAAATCCTGCAATGCAGTTAGCACTTAGGTTCCATCATCTTCTGAAGCCTTTGGTGGCATGATTGATAGCGCCCTTCCCTTTCTTTTGAAGGAACCAAGGTTTGATCCCGGTGTAATGTAAAATTCTTTTCATATTTATCTACATAAATATCTAAGTATTTATCCATCTATGTGTTGGGGGGGGGGGGGGGGCGGTTACTTGTGTATATGTCTGTGACAATGTACTAACACATTTATTAATGCACAGAAAAAGTGTAATGTATTTGTGAACTACAATCATAATACATTCAGGTGTGCGTGCATAGATTAGCATATCCTGTTTAGGTCATTTATCTTGAGTTTCTCTGATTAGAATAATCTGACATTTGAATTCCTACAAAAGTGAGTGTGATAGGGATAGAACATCCTGACCGAGCTGAAGCGGTGCAACACCTGCCGCCGAGCTTAGAAACTTGTAAAAATTTAGCGTGTTAAGATGTTGCTATCGGTGATTGTGTTTCCTTACAGCTGTAATGCCATCCTGAAAAGTTTTGTTCTTCTATTATTGACTGTAGGTAAGTGCTTAACTATTTTCAATGGATACAGTACGTGCCGATCACAAATTTATAGGGAAAGAAATCTTGTTAGATGTTGAAAGCTTTACGGAAGACGACTCAAGTATGATAAACGAATTGATAAAAGAATTTTTTCCTTTTTGGACGTCTCTTTTTTCCCAATGGTATGTCAGCCTGACTTTCCAAAGGAGCTTTCTAACGAAAAGAAAAATTGGATTTGATGCAAGGAGTTATTCAACGAAGGTTGTGGTAGCTACTTGGAAGCATCTCTCCCTGACAATCTATTGGAGGAAGGTTCCATAGTTTCTAGTAGCGTCTGCAACCTCACCGTCCTTTTGGGCTAGGGATGGGGAGTTTGAGAGACCTATTACTCGCTGCCAACGCTGGAACCCAACCCCACGTAAGGTTTGGAGATCTATAGGCCTACCTGCTGGGTTATCAGCAACTATTCTCTGGCCCTCCCTGGTCCTAGCATAAAGGAGATGGTCTTAGGCGCTAATCAAATTGATATATGGTCAGTCGCTATGACATTGTCCTGTCCATTGCCTCTGCCATTCATGATCGACAGAGAAGAAACTGATTTATAAAACTATAAATAAACAGATTATTTTTTATACGAAAATTCATAAATAGACTCCTGTGTAAAACTGCTGTAGCTGCTTTATAATTAACCGCCAAACTCATTGTTCTAGATCAAAGTTATTTTTTTTTTTTTAATATGGCGGCTAATTTGACAGAAAATCTAACTCTGCACAAGGCGGCGTGCACATTCTAACAAGAGCTCGATTGATTACCTTTGAAAGCAATAATAAATTATAAATGAGTATCTCTACCTATGCTGTAACAAAGTGTAAAATCATATTATATGATAGAAAGCCTCGAGGTCACAGACAACATTAACATAATTAAACTAGAAGCATGAAGGAATATAAACTAATAGATTCAAGACGTATTCGACAATAGAGGAAGAATCTTTGAGCTCAAAGAACCAGGCGTATTCAGGAAATTGTCTGCGAAATTAAAGATATCGGAAAATTTGAGATGCCCAAGAAGAGATTAAAATAGAATTTTTGAAGCACAGTTACCACACCGAAAAACAAATTGTTCAAGATAATCATAAAAAAGGGACAGGTAATAAAAAAGGGCCCCTAGGGACTGCCAGAAATGAGTTCATAAGGTTAACTACTATTATCGATGAGGGAGCATTTCATTTGGGCGAAGTTAGGGATTAGTCAATGTATCATTTGAACGCCTATTCATTATTTCGTTTGGGCAACAAAATATCAAAATTCCTCGAAATGGTACATATCATTTGGCCGAAATCAGAGTATGGAAAAAGAAGCAGAAGTATTTTTGAACTGGTTATCACTTGGTGACAATTCCGTATTTGGCTGACTGATAACTCAGTAGTTATCTGGTTCTTAATTGCGAGGAGCTCGCAGGAATTAATTTCTCAAGTCAGTGGCACGATACTTGCAAACATTCACATGTTGACGGATCATTTAAATGCTGCCCAAAATTCTATAATCATTTGTACACAGTGCCTTTTTCCCATTCGTATGGGGGTAACACGGTTGCTTTCTTTTGAAGAACTTTGCTTTGGCTTTGGGGTGGACCGTAGTCCCGACCGGCTGCCCTGCCCGCCATCGCTAGACCTCAGTAGCGTATGTTTGTGTTGTACCATCCACCACTATCACATAAAACAGAGGAGAGTTATGGTGACTTGTGGCACAATATTATAGAATTATGTAACGAGGGAAACTTTACTTTTAATCCTACATCGATTCATTAGGACTTCGCACAGGTAAGGATAAATGTCATTACAAGTTTGTATTCGAACACCGATGTGGCCGATGTGGTAACGTCCCTGACTAGTTGTCGCCAGACGTGTTCAAGTCCCGCTAGAACACGTTAGTAGAATTCTTTGGTCGCTGCAACCTTACCATCCTCGTGAGCTTAGGAGGGTGGTTTTGGGGGAGCCAATAGGTCTATCTGCTGAGTCATTAGCAGCCAATGCCTGGCCCTCCTTGGTCATAGTTTGGGTGGAGAAAGGGCTTGGGCGCTGATCATATGTATATATGGTCAGTCAGTCTACGGCATTGTTCTGCTTGATAGGGCAATGTCACTGTCCGTTGTATTTGCCATTCATGAGCGGTCTTTAAGCATTTAAACCAAAATAAAATGTTGTCAATTTCACCTAGGACAAGCGTTGTGGCGTCATTTTTAGAAATATGGACTAACTGCAGAATACAAAAATAAAAAACGTTGGAAAATGGCTGTCAACTGTTTCTCGTTTTGCATTCATTCGCACAGTGGGCTGTACATTTGCAGTCATATCCTCTTTGTAATATTTTTCATTTTGTTTATCTTTGTAAAATTATAATGTTTACAACAACATTACAGTAGTTTATAACATTATTCTTATGAAATAATATTTTTAATCTATTTTTATAGAGTAAAAATATATCAAAAGTTTGACTGCACTTATTACTTAATTCTTGTTTCAAGTTAATTACAGAGTTCGAAAGCATTCAACTTTTCACACCGTATATTGCTCGTTTATTGTCAAATCCACACTATCGAAGCGCTTAGAGAACAAGAAAGTTCTCAGTTTCCTCTTGAAACCAAAGACAATATCCTAAAGGGAAGACAGGAATGTCGCTTGGATTTCTCTGAGGATTTGGCCGCTTTAGTAGGGCTCATCTGCAACAGGTGGCGCTGAAATTGTCACCCTGCTACTTGCATACGCAAGTCAGTGTTACCAGATGGACAAATTTCCCCAGCGTTCGTTTCAAACAATGATGGGAGTATTTTTTCAGGCATTACACAAATATATACTACACTATGAATAAAACAAAATGTATCATTTAAATAATGTACTAAAGTTTTTTTTTCTTTTTTATTTATTCAAGCTCATAATTATGTTTTTTTCTATTCTTCTCAAGAGAATTTGGTATCTAACAATCTGGTAACGCTAATTCAAGTTCTCAAAACAATTGTAGCAATCCGTCGACATGTGTAACGCAGGAAGCATAATTTGAATATAATGTCCTGCAAGCATAAACTATCATTTACTGGTGCATTTATTCCTCGCATTAATCGATGCAAAGTTAAGGTAAGGTTGTATATTGAATGTATATATGATTATAACTTGCAGAACGAGTACTTTCTCAAAGTCCGAGGTTATACATTGAAACAGGGCCTAATAGATGCTATGGCCACTTCAAGAGGCCCTTATTTCACTAATATAAGTACAAACTCGTACTTCTAGGAAAAAAATCACATTAAATGCAGAAAAAAATCGGAGCATCTTTTCTGACCATATCTTCATATGGAATTATTATTACTTGCTAAGCTACAACCCTAGTTGGAAAAACAAGATGCTATAAGCCCAAGGGGATTCGCTCTCCTCGATTATCCCTTGTTCCCTTAATTTATTAATATCCCTTTCTATCTCTCTATATAAACTATAAAAACTTTAACAAAACACGAGGAAGAGAAATAAGATAGAATAGTGTACCCGAGTGTACCCTCAAGCAAGAGAACTCTAATCCAAGACAGTGGAAGACCATGGTACAGAGGTTATGGCACTACTCAAGACGGGAGAACAATGGTTTGATTTCGGAGTGTCCTTCTCCTAAATGGGCTGCTTACCATAGCTTAAAACAATATCGGACCACCCACCACTAATCTTCTCCCCTCCTAGTTTTGTCTTAGGCACAAGGATTATTTCCGGTGCATGTCTTTCGCATATTCTGTAAGTTATATTTGTAATATTATATATACATGAAATACACAGCCTAACTTTAACTTGCATTTTGTAAATGAACAAGCTACAACCTATATAAGTATGAAAAAGAATATAAGTAGTTTAATGATCAATATGATTTAGTATAAATATATGAAAAATGACTAGATGAATAATGATAGACCAATTATTGGATAAATTTTATAGTTACCTATGAACCTTCCAAAAAACGAAAAACCTCGTAGTTTCTCTTATTCTTTTGGTAATTAGTAGGGTGCGTCCGCAATAGATGGCGCTGTTAAGGCGCAAGAGTTTTTCATAGGCAGGGTTTCCTGTCTTCGCTTTACTGTCTTTGCTTGAAAGCCATAATATCTTCAATCATTCACATGTCTAATGGGAGCTTATTAATTTAGTCTCGGGGCCGCATTTTTAAAGGCTCTAGAGCCTACAGTAGACAGATATCTACTATGCATTTCAGGCAAAAAAAATTGTGTGTTTTTCTTTAATATCTACCATATTGACCTCCCCCTAATTTTTGATACTTTAATGCACCGGCAAATCTCTTTAATTATGACTCTTGTCATAATAAAGCCCAAGTCAAGTGAATCCGGTTAGTAGGTGAAGCAATTCGAATGCCTACACTCCCTCGTCCCTCCTCTCTCCTTTCCTCCCTCTGTGTCTAGAGTCTAGACCCTCCTCCTATCCCTCCAGTAACCCCCTTTCCTAGTCTCTCCGGTGTCGCTTACTCTACCTTTTCTGTAACCTGTTATATTTGTTAATAACTGATAGAATTAATATGTTGGATCCTTGTTATAATTCTTATTAACATTTCATGATATTGTTGCATTTCGTCAGGGTGTATAAGGAGTTTATAGCCTTTAGCCTATTTATCCAACTTGAACCTGCCCTGAGGGCTTCTTTTAACTGTGTTTACATTATGAAACACGCGTTTCTCAAAGGCAGGATTAATGGGCTCCATTCTCCTTGAAATGCTTGCGTATAATAAACAAAAGCTGTAGAATACAAACAGAATTATGCTGTGACACAAATGATTATAGTCTATAAAATTATGATGAAAAATCTGCAAATTACATAATTTGTTGGATTGATATTACACAATTACACTCACACACACATACACATGCACACACACACACACACACATTATATATATATATATATATATATATATATATATATATATATATGTATATATGTATGTGTATATAATATATATATATATATATATATATATATATATATATATATATATATATATATATATATATGTGTGTGTGTGTGTGTGTTTGTGTGTGTATGTGTATCTGTATATGTTTATATAAGGAATAAATTATAGGGTAATTATTAAGATTTACTTATTCATTAATATGCTTGTGTTTCTTATGCCACATTGTGTTATTGTGTGTCCAACAAACCTGAAGTTTCTCCTACCTGTTAAGACTAATCCTTAGTTTATTGTTAGCTTGTTCCTTTCTGTATATGGAATGGAGACGTAATGTAAATACATTTCTGATTTTACTGGAGAAAATTAACATGCCAGTCATGAATATGATGGGAAAACCTCCTCAGAAAAAACAAACATGAGACAACAAACTGCTTAGGCACAAGCCATTGCAGATATCCAAATTATGATTGTTAATGGTAAAGTGAGCAAATACACCGTAAAATTTTCGGTCAACTTATATAACACTTGATTACATTTACTCTACCTTTCAAGGGGGGGGGGGGGTTATAGGCCATCAATCCTGCCTTTGGTAAACGTGTTTCATTATTTTTACACAGTTGAAAGAAGCCCTCAGGGCAGGTTCATCAAGTTGGATGAAATACAGCAATATCATGAAATGTTAATAAGAATTATAACAAGGACCCAACATATCAATTTCATCAGTTATTAACAAATATAACAGGCAGGTTGCAGAAAAGGTAGAGTAAGCGACACTGGAGAGACTAGGACAAGGGGTTACTGGAGGGATAGGCGGGTCTAGACAGAGGGAAGAAATGAGAGAGGAGGGACGGGGGAGTGTATGCATTCGAATTGCTTCACCTACTCACCCGATTCACGTAACTTGGGCTTTATTATGACCAGAGTAAATGCCTTAATTAACGAAATTTGCCGGAACATTAAAGCATAAAAGAATAGGGGGAGGTCTATAGAGTGCTGTGTCAAAGTACCATTCTGATGAAGTAATTAGTATGGGAGATATTTACGAAAAACACACATTTTTTTGCCTGAAATTCATAGTAGGTTTCAATAATTTGAAACTATCTGTAACTATTCTCGTATCAATATGATTTGGTGGCTGCAGACTGTAGTAATTCTCTTAGATATTTAGGACGTCCGGTTCTGATAACCTGGTGGGTTATTACGGTACAGTATTTCCAATTGGCCGTTAGAGAGGTGTAATTTAAGTTTTCAAATATCTTATGATGGTTACATATTAAGAGTAATATATAGGTATCATTTTAGTCAAGAAAAGTAGCCTTAAAACTACCTCCGCCCAAATGAAATAATTAGTGTCATTATGAAACATATTTTGTCGCGCAAATGAGAACAAATAAAATGCCCATTTGACAAGTTTATTACGCCCAAATAAAATCCGCCCCAAACTAAACTAGAGATCCTTTCCCTTTTCTGTTTTCAATGTCTAGCGGAGATTTACCTGTCCTCATAAAACAATGGAGATGGTTTGAGTGTACAGTAGAAGTTGATTGAGTTTCTATAAAGAGTCATTCTTGTTTTGAGTTGTAGCCAACATTTATTCCACTTTTTATTGACAAATAAGAGATTAGTGTTATATTACAAAATTTTAACATTTCTTGGTATCTTGAGAAAAGACGGTGATAAATTAACAATTGTTTAACAATAAAGGCATATCATGTGCGAGATACACACGATGGTTAAAGATTCCTAAAAGACCTTGAATATTTTGTCAGATCTTTAAAATGAGGAATATTTTACGGATAAAAGGAGGAAGCACTGCCAATATTCTCTTAATATATTTCTAATTTAACGGCAGTCTCTTTTCATAGTTTATGCATGACAGAGCTATCTTAATGTTGTTATTGATCCTAATATATTTTATATTCTTTAAGCATTATTTTTCATATAGTTTATTAATTTCCTCGTTTCCTTTCCTCACTAGGCTATTTTTCCTTGTTGGACCTCTTGGGCTTTTAGCATCCTGCTTTGCTTTTCCAATTAGGGTGGTAGCTTAGATAATAATAATAATAATAATAATAATAATAATAATAATAATAATAATAATAATCGCAAATATAATAGATGATTGGAAGGTTTATTTCACATTATATCTATCATTCATAAGGAAGAAAAGTCTTACAATGGTTACAAGACAAAAGATCCAGAATGAAGTATCATTGTTAATACCAGATAAGGTAGATAGAATGCGATACTTTAGAGTAGATGGAAGTTCTCCACATATGAAAAACATTGCACTGGAAACTCACTAAACACTTTGTTAGGTAAAAAGAAGAATTTTTTTCACTCATTTATAGCCAGTAGAAAGAAAAACAAATGTCCTTATTTCGAAACTTATGCAATGATGAATAATTATCACTTACAGATGTGATGTGTTGCTGAAAATGTATACTTTTATAATCCCACCCAAAACTGTTTTGTTTTGTTTAATCTAATGACATACAATATCAACAGGCGCCTACAGCCAGTCATGTGTAGGAAATTGTGGAAGCTCTGGATCTGGTGTCTGCCAATGTGATTTAGGCTGTGAAAAATATGGAGACTGTTGTACAGATTACCAGAACATTTGTGTGTCCTGCCAGAATCGTTGTGAAGAACCTTACCAAAAAGCCAAACCATGCCAATGCAACAGCAAATGCCAACGCTACAGGAATTGTTGCCCAGATTATGGATACTTTTGCAAAGGTGAGTTGACGTTTCTGTCTTTCGTACATCACTATTTATCTAGGTAAGTTATAATAACATTCTTCACATATCAGCAAATAAAGGCTTATCGCTTCCTAACAAGTATAGCACGAATTTCCAGTGTGTGTAGTCACCTATCTGAAATTCTCATGTGGTAAACAGTGAAATGAAGATAATTTAGGCTTTCATTTCTTGAATTACTTGAACACATAAAAATAACAAGTCGATTTTCCTTCATTGATTTTACCCGCATTAGAAGTGAGAAATATAGATGATGTTCATTTGTACTAATTTTTCACCTGTATAGATTTCTTACAAAGCTGATTTGGATCTAGTAGGCAAAACCTGAGTGACAAGAGTCAGTTCCCAGCATTTTACTGCCTTATATAATTTGATAAGAAATAAGCAGAAGAAAGACACGAAACATACCGTTTGTCAGAAGAAAAACTAAAAGTTATCAAGATAATGAATTTCATAGTAATTACCTGACAGATGTTCATGAAAATTAAATCTTAGCAATGTCCCTGAACAACCATTTCAGTAAAGAAAAAACTTTTTATTCTATAGGACCTACTCTCTCCTTTCTGAATGAAGATAATCGTAACTCCTGTATTGATAATGGACCATTCACAGAATTCATTGGCAGAAATCACAGAGTATGTAAGTGGAAAATAGACTAATTTTGTCTCTCTTACCTTTGCTTTTGCCTTCAAGCTTAGAGACTGGAAAAATGGGAAAACTGACTTCTACTATATAATTCTTTTGAAGACTTTCATGCTAGGTAGGAGAATAACCTTTTATTTTCGCGTTTCCACAAAAAATGTGCTTCAAGAAGAAATATTGTACGCTATTAGCTTTGCATATAATCCTCATTCTACTTAAGTACCGTTTTTCTATTACCTTTACTGTAGATTTGTGGGTCAGTCTTTTTTTTAAATAGTTTTGATGTCGGTAGACTTTTCGCTGGTTCGGTAGAACTGCAAAACTAATTTGAAAAAGTATGGCCGGAGAGAGTAAAATCAGAAAACCACGGACACTTGAGTATGGTAACGAAAGCACAGGTCTGTTATCATTTCATATGGGACCTCTCGCTGGTTACCTTTGCTAAAGAAAAGAATCGCCCAGATTTCATAATTATGCTTTAAGATTGTTGCTCATCTCTTCTTAGTTTCGTCATGATAGGTCAGTTTGTCAGACAATCACTTTTACGTCTGGAAAAAAAAAAAAAAAAAAAAAAAAACAGAAGATAGTCCTACGTAACCTTAAATCTTGTTCTGCTATCATAATTATCTTATTTCCGTGTTGCCTGTTTTTTAGTCCATTCGTTTACAGTTTTTAAAGTGAGGTCGGGGAGTGTTTGTTGACAAATGGTAAGCAATCTACAACCTAATATTTACATTATAGACTTCACTTTGGTCGGGCAAAGAAGGAAGACGTGTTTTCAAGTGCTCCTGTCTTTCTCAACTTTGAGATTATACCATGCGCTCTTTCTCGTTTTTCTACTGTTCCAGCAGTGTATAAAAGTGATGTGATACTAGCGGTGTGTTTTTAGTGTTATATGTGCCAAGACAGTGTTGTAATTTAGGCAAATTTACTTTTGATTACACACCTGGCGAACTAGCTTCTTGGCCGGTGAACGAGTATGCCCTGAGGCGACTTGCCTCGGGGGTTAGGGGCTCGTAGTGTCTCCCTCCCGCTCTCCCTCCGTTTCCAAGAAACACAAAACTGGCAGTTAATCAAAACATAAAAACAGGTTAGTTAAGATGGCTTATAATACACAACATGCTCTCAGGAGGAAAGACTCCTTTGGCCTGCATTTTACAGCGCCTTTTGTGACCATGGAAAGTGTTAGTAATGTGTTGTTTAATCATATGAAATTAAGAATTAGTGACATGAAAGGTGTTCAGAATATAAATAGAAATAAGGTTGTGGTAAAGCTAATCTCTGCAAATGTATTTGCCGATGTTTTGAAGAATTTCGAGGATAAAGTTATAAAGTTAAGTGAAACAGACTCTGTGAAAGTTATAAATTTAAGTTCACAAGTTTCGTATGTATCGATAAGGAACGCACCGTTCGAGATGGATGATAAAGTGATAACAGATATTTTGAATAGGTATGGAAAGGTAGAGCACTTAAGGCATAACAAATTTGCAGTTGGGCCCTTTGAGGGTTTATTCAATGGCGTTCGCACAGCAAAGATGAGAGTTAAAGAAAACATCCCTTCATCAATTTATATTGGTGGCTATAATTTAACCTTCTTATATAGTGGACAGAGTAGAACATGTTACAAATGTGGGAAAGAAGGTCATCTAGTAAAGGACTGCATTTTGAATATTAGTGAGAGTAATTACATTATTAATGAGGGAGATTTCCCTGAAATACCTAAGAATGGAAAGAGTAGTTCATCCAGCGCGAACAATAATGGAAGGGAAGATGAGCATGGAGGTGGAGCCAAATCGGCGAATGGAAAAGAGAGAAAGGGGCTAGAAGTAAGGAACGATAATTCGGGCTTGGGCCATGAAAGCATCAGAACGACCACCGCGACGAGGACTGGCCATGGACGAATGGACGAAGTGGAAACGGACAACGAAAGACAAGATGAGGAAGGAGCTGGAAGGCTTGTGGAAATTCCCGCATCACCTGACGAAGGACTCATTATTTCGACAGTTGAAGCAGAAATCCACGCAGACGAGACAGACATTGGAAAGGAAATGGACGTTCAATTATGTGTAATACAAAATAAGGAGGATTCAATCGAAGAGGTGATAAGTGAAATTCAGGAATGTGAAGATAATGAAGAGAATAATGTGGACTGTGGTGGGGAAACTACAATAGGCAGTGTTTTCAACCTTGGTAACACAAGTGACGCCGAAATGTGGCAAGCTACAATTAGTGACGAGCCAAGCAAAGGCATTCGTCTGAGGCTAACAAAGGATAATGGTGTGCTTTCCGAGTCGAACATGAGCGAAGATACATCAGTGTTTGATGAACCTAAAAGTAGTTCTGAAGACGAGATGAATCGATTGCCAGTGAATAAACGTTTCAAATTGGATGAATGATTTAGATCTTCTTTCTTATATTTGTAACCTTCACTTACTTAAATTTAGCAACTGTTAATGTTAATTTATTATGTATGTCTTATAAGCAAAGTAAATTGATTGATTTTATGTACTTTTATCATTTGGATGTAATATTTGTGCAAGAACACAATGTCAAAGATATTTCGTAACTTGAGTATGTTGAAAAGCATTGCGATATAATATTGAATCCAACTGTCTTGTTGAAGGGAGGTACTGCTATCCTCTTCAATAAAAAGCCGAGAGTGAAGGTTCTGAATCAGGAGATGGATGTAAAGGGCCAAATAATCAGTGTAAAATGTGCATATCAAGGAACAGATTTTCTATTAAAAAATGTGTATGCCCCTTCAGGGACAAATAAGAAAAAGGAAAGAGGAACTGTTTTTAAATGTTTTGTTATATTACATGAGACACAATTTACGAAACTTGATTATAGGTGGGGATTGGAACAGCGTAACGAGCAAAAGAGATTGCTCTAATCCTGATAATCATATAATTTCAACAGCTCTTCAAAGATTAAAAAATGATTTACAACTTAAAGATGTGTGGCTCTTGAAAAACCATTTGATTGAATATACGTATGTTAGGCATAAGTAGGGTTCTAGGATTGATCGCATATACGTTAGAGATCTGAAGAATAATATAAGTGAATCTGAAAATATTCCATTAAGCTGGTCTGATCATAATTCTGTTACGGTTAAGATTAAGATGGACAATGATATTAGCTTTGGCAAGGGATACTGGAAATTAAATAAAAGTATTCTGAAAAATACGGTAGTGATAGAAAACTTTGTTCAATTTTGGAGCTATTTGAAAAGAAAGATGGGTGATGTACAGTTTCATTCTATTTTAGACTGGTGGATTTTTGCAAAAGATCAGCTTAGACTCTTTTTTGTTAAAGTTTCAAAGACAATAAATCAGGAGAGATTTGGCTTACTGAATCTGCTGAAAGCAGAATTAAGGCGGAATTATTGGATCCATTCTGAAAACTGTAATAACTTTTACAAAATAGAGGAACTTAAAGACAGAATAAATGTAATTGAAAATGAGATATGTGAAGGGGTCAATGTAAGAGCTAGAATTGATGAAAGAATGTATGGGGAAATAATATCTGCATATTTACTTGGGAAAGAAAAGAATGTAAAAACAAGTATCGATAAATTGTGTGTAAAAGAGGGTGCATATGTAACAGACACAAAGTCTATACAAAGGTATGTATTAGAATTTTATGAAAATTTGTATAAAGAAGAATCTATAAATTTTGATTTGAAATATAAATTTCTTGAAAATATGAACAGTGTCATAGATGATGATATGAACTTATACCTGAAGGCTGAATTAACAGAGAAAGAAGTTTGGGAAGCTATATCAGGAATGAAAAATGGAAAATGTCCTGGTGTTGATGGATTAGCCGTCGAAATCTACAAAACTATGTGGAGTACTGTAAAAAACGAACTTATGAAAGTACTGAAATTCTCATTTACTAATTTTAAAATGTGGAAAGACTCAAATAAAGGTGTCATTAAACTTTTACCAAAAAATGGAGATAAGTGTAATCTTAATAACTGGAGGCCCATAACTATGTTAAATGTAGATTATAAGATTATAGCGAAGGTTTTAGCAAACAGGTTAAAATCAGTGATATCTCTTTTCGTATCAGAGGAACAGTTTTGTGCTGTCCCAGGAAGGTCAATTATTAACTGTAACACCTTGCTAAGAGATGTAATATACTTCCAAAAAAATGAAAACAAGAAAGCTGCCCTGATTAATCTTGATTGGTATAAAGCATTAGATATGGTAAATCTGGACTTTCTATTCGGAACGTTATACAAACTTGGATTTTCTTTAGAATTTGTAAACTTGATTAGGATGCTTTATAAGGATGCCAAAAGCTGTATATCTACAAATGGCCATATATCTGACCCCTTTCTAATCGGCAAGTCTGTTCGACAGGGTTGTCCATTATCGATGATTTTATTTGTTATAGCTCAAGAACCATTGTATAGAATGCTGAAGGTTAGGTTGGGAACTTTTTCTCCAGATCTTCCGAATGGGTTAAAAATTGTAGTGGTTGGCTTTGCGGATGATAGCACTATTATTGTCAATAAGATGGAAGGTATTGAGGAAACTTCACGGGTTATTAATGAGTACGAAAAGGCAAGTGGAGCGAAACTTAATAAAAAGAAAACTTACATTGTGGGAATTGGCTCATGGAAAGACAAACTCGAATGGCCAGAAACAGGGATAGAAGTGAAACAAGGCAGTTTTAAAATCCTAGGTATAATCCATAATAATGATTATGAACTATCTGTAAGGGTGAACTGGGAAAATATCAAGGATAATATTTCAAAAATGATAGGGCCACTTTATAAACGAAGACTAACTTTATTTCAAAAGAGTGTAATGATTAATGTAACTGTATTATCAAAGGCATGGTATGGGTCTCAGGTATTTCCCATTCCAGCTGATATTGGTAAGTACATAGAAAAGTGTACCTTCAGATATCTCTGGAATGGGAATTATCAACCCATTAAGAGGAAAACTATGTATCTTCTAAAGAGTCAAGGTGGATGTGGTATTGTAAATCTAACTGTGAAAGCCAATTGTATGCTTTTCAACAGCTTTTACAAAAGTATTGTCAATAGATTAATGGGATGTGAAATAGCTGCATATTATTGTAAGCTGAGGCTTTCTTATCTTGTTGATTTTAACAGATTTAGTGAATCTACCATTTTTAGCACTCCATATTATGACAAAATAATGACGATATTTCACTCTGTAATAAATGTAAAGACCTATCCTTTGCTGAAATTAAAACACATTTACTCTCACATGCTGAGAGGTGAATCAGTTCTGCCAAGTATTGAAGAAAGTTATCCGTTGTTTAACTGGAATATAATATGGGAAAATTTGAATAACAAGTGGATTGATCCAGTAAATAGAGAAATTTTGTTTAAATACAGCCACGAAGTCTTAGCTACAAAGGATAGGTTATTTATGATGAACATTACGGACAGTTGTTTGTGTGGCAATTGTGGAGAGCCTGAAACAATTATGCACTTAAGTTTATTTTTGTAGATTTAGAGGAACAGTTGTGAATTGGATTAAAACATTTTTGAACAAGGTTTGTAAAATACACACACAAAGCTTTCTAAAGGTCTTAAAACTGGATTTTCAGGCCTATTCTAAAAGAGACAGAAACACAGCAATGTTATTAATAAGTGAATTTATAATTGGGATCTGGTACCTTCATAAGGTAATGCCCTCAGCAGATGAGTTAAGTATGATCTCCTTTATTAAAAGTAGAATATTCAAGACAAGATTTATATTGTTCAAGTCACTAGAGGATAAATGTCTTTTACATTTTACAAAAGAATATGTTAATTTGGATAAAAATGAGTAAATTAGTGTGAGAAATTCCTTAATGATAATTGAAGTTTAAAGTATATAAAATATAGTAATCTTGATTTATTGCATTATCAGCTTGTCTTTATGTTATGTAAATATTAATATGACTAATTTTAGTATATGTTAATGATGAATTATAAACATCAGAAAAACAAATATCAAAATATAAATTATATGTTTATATAAATATGTATTTGTAGAAATGAACTTGTAAACTGTATATTTTCTTAATAAAAGTAAAAAAAAAAAAAATATTTACATTATTTCGTTTGAAACTTACTAGGAATTAGAGGCTTGCACGGAAAATATATGGCTTCTTTTCAGACTAAGTAAATGTGAGTCTCCATAGAGTACTTATTTTCATGCTTCCTGAAATATGCACTTCATACAAGATCTGATGTTATCTATTTCCCCCAAGTGGTTTTATGAACATTTTTGTATAAGCTTTAGTTTGCATAGAAATGAGCAAACTTTGACACATGTTTTATTCATCTTTGATAGCTTTTGTTTTATTTTTTTTAGACCATCAAAACCACAGTTGATAATTGTCTATAGAGTCCAGCATTTCCCACTTGCACTTCGTCCTATTCACTGTTAGTCTGTAAACTGGACATTAGACCCAAGTAACCTTTACATCAAATCAAAAGTTTTGTTAATTCAACAATGATATGGCTTGCCATTAAACATTCCTCTGAGAGAGAGAGAGAGAGAGAGAGAGAGAGAGAGAGAGAGAGAGAGAGAGAGAGAGAGAGAGAGAGAGAGAGCATTAATAATCTTTTGTATTGGTTTCTGCATAATACAGTTTCTGCGTTGTAAAAGGAAGATGTAAGCATAAATACATAGTATACAAAATAGGTATGATTTAATCTTAGTGGCTTTCTAACTAACTAATATAGTATAAGAAGTGACAGGGTATGAATCATTGATTACCGAGGCACGGTCAAACGTAACAAACAATGTCTACAATGTTGTCCCTTGATCCCGTGGATGCAAGATAGCGTTTATTATTCGTCATGCCTTAATAGAATTTTACCAAACTCGTAGTAAATAATCATATTTACACATGTAAAACTAAAGATCATTCCAACTTTACAATATAGTGTTGGGACAATGATGTGTAGGGGGTAGGAGAAGAGGGTGAGAATGGGGAGATCGAAACAGTGGTGGTTACGGGACATGACGTCTTGTCGACTCGTCTTAGTGTTATTAGTCACGAGTAAACTCCGAACGTAACATATATGCCAATATGGTAGGTCAGCCAAAAATTAGGTTGGGATGTTAAGGGTTGTGTGCTGAAATATTATAATGATCAAACGCTCGTATAGGAGATATTTGCGTTAAACGCTGTTTATTTGCCTCTGAAATGTTTAGTATATATATATATATATATATATATATATATATATATATATATATATATATATATATATATATATTATTATCATTACATGCTAAGCTACAACCCTAGTTGGAAAAGCAGAATGCTATAAGGCCAGGGGCCCCAACAGGGATAATAGCCCAGTGAGGAAAAGAAACAAGGAAAAATAAAATATTTTAAGAACAGTAACAATATTAAAATAAATAATTCCTATATAAACTATAAAAACTTCAACAAAACAAGAAGAAGAAAAATTAGATAGAATAGCGTGCCCAAGTGTACCCTCAAGCCAGAGAACTCTAACCCAAGACAGTGGAAGACCATGGCACTACCCAAGACTAGAGAACAATGGTTTGATTTTGGACTGCCCTTTTAGAAGAGCTGCTTACCATAGCTAAAGAGTCTCTTCTACCCTTACCAAGAGGAAAGTACCCACTGAACAATTACAGTGCAGTAGTTAACCCCTTAGGTGAAGAAGAATTGTTTGGAACTCTGTGTTGTCAGGTGTATGAGGACAGAGGAGAATGTGTAAAGAATATACCAGACTACTCGGTGTATGTGTGGGCAAAGGGAAAATAAACCGTAACCAAAGAGAAGGATCCAATGAAGTACTGTCTGGGCAGTCAAAGGACCCCATAACTCTCTAGCGGTAGTCTTATATATATATATATATATATATATATACATATATATATATATATATATATATATATATATATATATATATATATATATATATATATATATATATATATATAAATATAAGTGTGAATCCAACAAGTTAAAAAAGGGGTGGTCGGAAAACATAACCAAAGCAGCTGGGAGTCCTGGAAGATACCGCAATTTTAAGCTATTTTAGAACTATTTTTCATCTATTTGAAACCATTTTCTTCCTATAATTTAACTTATGAAGTGAATGGGCATTATGCAATAACAACATCCCGATAAAATATATAAAACATTTCAGCAGTAATCTTTATAATTACTTTTAGTACAGGACCATACATTCCCGGGAAGCCTCATCAGGTGGTTCAACCTACTATCAACCAATAGCAATTCCTGATTCTTCGTATTGTAGTTAGTCTCTCCACTTTTTCCACTTTGATTCATATCAGAAACACAATTTCCTTATTTGCAGCTCATATTTGATGAATTTTTACCACTTTGGAGAGAGAGAGAGAGAGAGAGAGAGAGAGAGAGAGAGAGAGAGAGAGAGAGAGAGAGAGAGAGAGAGAGATAGAGAGAAGTATGACCTCAATCTTCCATATCTCTTTTACTACATTCTTCTTGTCGAAACTATTGAACGGAAGATGTGGATTATTGTTTTAGTTTTATGAAAGTTTGAAGGATTTCGTAAATTCTAAGCTTTATACTATGACACCTTTTTAGATTCTTCACACTAGATGTTTCTCCGAAGAATGGCCTAATTTTTATTTCTATAAAAATTTTCTTTGTTCTCCGCTTTCATCTTGTCTACTGTACCTCGCAAATTAAAACCGCAGCTTTGTTTTTAACATATATTACATTAAGAACCACTAAACTCATTTAACTATGATAGAATTATGGAGATTTCATGCCACGTAGATTTGTTAATCATATCATATTTCAATCTTACAAATGATATTGAACAAAAATCGTAGCAACCAAATTACATTGCAATCATAATCAAATTTACACTTTCAATAAATGTGAGTTTTGCCTCAAATACTGAACAGAACAAAAGCTAACAGATAAAACAGCTATATATATATATATATATATATATATATATATATATATATATATATATATATATATATATATATATATATATATATTAGATAGAGGAGATTTCATAGTAGTAAAAGTCGGTGAACTATACACAAAACACATGCAATAATGCTCTATACCTACAGTTTGAAATAAACTTTATCATTACACTAATTCACAAAAAGGAAGACAAAACACACTTAAAAAATTACCCCTAATAAGTTTATTTGTAGTAGCATATAAAATATATACATAGATCATATTAGGCCGAACAGAAAGACAGCTAGACTTTAATCAACCAAGAGAGCCCACTGGCTTTGGAAGCGGGTATTCAGCAACTGCCATATTCATGTAAATAACCAATTAATAGAAAATTCAACATACTATGCCAAACTACTATCAGAAATGTTTTGATTTTGTAAAAACTTCAGCAGTAAGGAAAGGCGTTCGATGACAAAGAATCTCATGTTAGAACAATGAAGGTATCTATACTGGAAGTACAGCAATCCTAAAACTACATATAGTGCAAATATTCCAATTGAAAGGGAGTTAGACAGGGAGACCCCATCTCTCCCAAATCATTTACAGCTTGCCTAGAAGAAATGTTTTAAGAATTTAAATCGGGAAAATGTAGGAATTATCATTAATGGTTAATACGTTAAAAACTTAAGATTTGCATATGACATGGTTCTATTTAGTTAATCATGGGAGGAATTGTAAAAGATGATAGCATATTTGAATAGAGAAAGAAGAAATGTAGGACTGAAAATTTTATGAGTAAAACTAAGATAATGTTCAATGAAAATGCAGGGACAATCAATAAAGGGTACAGAAGAACTCTAGAGATAGTTAATGAATATATGTGCTCCTGTTGCCCAAGGACCTGACACCAAAATTAAAATAAGGATAAGCATGGGATAGATAGCTTTTGGTAAACAAAATATGATAATTTTTTAAATGTAAAATGTCACTTTCTCTAAGAGGAAAAATATTCACTTACTGTAGATGTTCCTACCAGTAATAACTTATGCATCACAAACTTGACCCTTACAAAAGAATAAGATCATAAGCTAGTTACAACTTAGACAGCTATGGAAAGATTAATAAGGGTCAGGAAAAGAGCAACAAGGATATAGGAGTAAACTAAAGTACAGGATATTCTAAAAACATGTAAGAAAGGGAAATGGACATGGGTAGGGCATACAATGAGAATGGCAGATAATAGATGGACATTAAGAATAACACACTAGGTCTCTGGAGATTGCAAAAAAAGCATGGGAGAGAAGACGACGGACTGACGAGATGGTAAAATTTGTTGATGTAGACTGGCATAGAAAGTGGACTAGCAATGTCTGATGATATATATATATATATATATATATATATATATATATATATATATATATATATATATATATATATATATATATATATATATAACATATATATATATATATGCATATACATATATATATATATATATATATATATATAAAAGCTGAAATTCCAGACGCTTGATGATTTAAGAAAAAATATTTTCTTCATGTCTAGGATGATAATTACATTATTTATTTAAAACTTCTCTCGGATAGATCACACAGTTGAAACTGCTAAAGGCACTTTCAAATAATATATAATTCTAGTAGATCCCCCTTATCAAAGCTGTATGTTAAATTGGTCTTATTCATTTTTGCTTGGAATGATGGTCTCATATCTCTGGTACTTAAGCGATTTCTGCTTAAGAATGATCCTGTACAATGTCCCCATTGCAGACATCTACAAAGAGAAATGTACTTACTGTATGTAACCTAATCATATGCTATTTGTGAAGTTCATAGGATAAACAAAGTTCTGTGAACTCTGTCGTGTTCAGTACCAATAATCGGTTTCTTTCTCTACATTCTGGTAATAGACTCTGTAAATTTCTTCATTCTTCCAATTTTACACTGCAAACCCATAACGTAGTCAATGTGAAAATCGAGAGAATAACTTCAATACGACCACAGATTATTTATCTATCTCTTCTAGAGTTCTATACATGCTGGAACAATTTTGGACAACAATGGTACTGTACATACCATGGACGAAACCTTTGTGATATTAGCAAGAAGAAGACGAGGTTTTAGCACTTGTTGGAGTATTGGTAATGTTACTCCACTATGTAAATGTGTTTGTGGTAGCTCAAGTCCAACTGATTACCGCTCAATTTCCATAACTCCCATATTATCTAAAGTTTTTGAACGTCCTTTGTCAAAAGTCTTAATAGGTTTGCTGAAGGTAATCATATGTTCCCTACTTTACAATTTTGTTTTTGTAAAGGCCTTGGAGCATGTGATGCCCTTTTCCCAATCTCCAATGCTGCACAGAAATCCCTTTACTGTGGCCAGGAAGTTCGTATGATCGGCCTTGATTTTAGTGCTCCTTTTGACACTTAATCATGAGGCCCTTGTTTTCAAACTCAAACAGTTAGGAGTGGGTGGGTCGTTTCTTGGCATTATTATGGAAGTTTTAAACTATAGATCGCAAAGAGTTGTTGTTGATGGGCACCATAGTGAGCATAAGAATGTGTTGTCTGGTGTTCCTCAGGGTGTGTTCTTGTCTCACTACTTTTCATACAATATACACATGACATGTGGTTTGGCCTAGAAAATAAGCTTGTTTCATATGCAGATGATGTTACACTCTTTGAATCATTTCCATCACCTGAATGTAGATCTGGGGTTGCTGAATCTCTTAATAGAGATTTAGCTAAAATTAGTGCATGATGCAAATCATGGGGTATGAAGTTGATTCCTAACAAAACTCAAAGTGTGATTGCAAGTAGGTCAAGGATAGTGGGTCCTCAACATCCGGATCTCAACATTGATAGTTTTTTTAATTCTGTAGAACTCTTTTAAAATTTTAGATGTGATTCTCGACAGAAAAATTTACTCTTGAGAAACACGTTAGGTCTGTGTCTTCTTCAATATACAAAAAATGGCTTATTGATAAAGTCTATTAAGATTTTTGGTGATCAATCTATTCTGAAGAAGTGTTTTAATTCTTTCATTCTACCTTGTTTCGAGTATTGTTCACCTGTCTGGTCTTCAGTTGCCGATTCTCATCTTAAATTGTTAGACAGGAACTTACGGTCTATTAAATTTTCTTATTCCTGACCTAGATATTATTCTCTGGCACCGCCGTTCAATTAGTTGGTTATGCATGTTGCATAACAATCTTCATAATATTGATCATCCTTTACATTCAGACCTTACCAGACATTTCCATCCAGTTCGTAGAACTAGGCATGCAGTTAATTCTAATATCCAGGCCCTCTCCATCATGAGGCTCAATACTACACAGTATCATTCCGGCTGTGACTAAGTTGTGGAATGATCTTTCTAATCGGGTGGTTGAATCGGTAGAACTTCAGAAGTTAAAACTTGGAGGAAAGGTTGATCAGGCTAACATAAGTCTTTTTATTATTATTATTATTATTATTATTATTATTATTATTATTATCATTTCATATATATATATATATATATATATATATATATATATATATACATATACATATATATATATATATATATATATATATATATATATATATATATATATATATATATATATACTGTATACATTTATGAAATATCTGTTTTGATGTTACTATTTTTAGAATATTGTTCATTATATCTCCTATCGTTTACTTATTTCCTTAGTTCCTTTCCACACTGGGCTATTTTTCCCTGTTGGAGCCCTTGGGCTTATAGCATCTTGCTTTTCCATCTAGGGTCGTAGCTTAGCTAGTAATAATAATGATAATACTGTATAGCTGTGTCATTTCTTGCAGTTTGTTTTTGATCAGCTGCTGTTGGCGTGATACCAAAGACAATAATGGGAAGACCAGAAAGATTACCTATGAAAAAAATCGTGCGCTCCCAGTGCTTGATCAGCAGTACCACCTATTGCCAACGCACCCAACTAATTGCTAAAAAAAAAAAAAAAAAAAAAAAAAAAAAACTACTACTATTTCCGAAGGTTCGGGTGTTACTATGACAGTTATCCAATAATTAGTTTCTTAACATTTATCAAGAGATTATCCATATATTTTTATCAAATCGTATTGATCATTAGACTACTTGTATTCTTATTTATACTTATAGCTTGTTCATTTAGTTTCTCCTAATACAAAAATCAAGCGTATATGCAACATTTAATTAAGTTATTAAACACCCGACTGCGCATAAGACCTTTAGAATATTACTAATCTTAAGACTTTAAACATATTTACAAAATGCAAGTTAAAGTTAGGTTCTGTATTTAATGTGTATATAATATTGCAAATGTAATTTACAGAAGATATGAAAGGCAACATCCTAAATAGAATCTGTGCCTAAGACTGAACTAGCAGGAGGGAAGAAGATAAGTGGTGGGTGGTCTAGTATCCTCTTAGGCTTGTTTAGCATATCTTATTCATACCATATAGAGATATGGTCAGAAAAGAGGGTATGTCTTTTTTCTTCATTCAATGTGATTTTTGTTTCTATGGGTACGAGTTTGTGTCTACCTTAGTAAAATAAGGGTCTCTCGAAGTGGCCTTAGCCTCTATTAGGCACTGTTTCAAAGCATTATCTTGGACTTTGGTGCAAGTTATAATCATATACACATTCAATGTACATCCTTACCTTAACTCTTCATTAAAAAAGGCGTGGAAATAATGTACCATTTAATGATAGTAAGTTTATTCACACTGGCTACTCGTTATACGCATAATGAGGGCATTGCTCTGGTTGTTTTGAAGACTTGAGTAAATAAGTGGCAGACGACAAGCACGCAATATACCAGCAACATTTGTTGCCAACACGTCCTACTAATAATTATTATTATCATTACTAGCTAACCTACAACCCTAGTTGAAAAGGCAGGATGTCATAAGCTCACGGGCTCCAACAGGGGAAAATGACCCGGCGAGGAAAAAAAAAACAAGGAAATAAATAACCTACGAGAGAAGTAATGAACAATAAAAATTAATTCATTTAAGAACAGTAACAACATTAAAATAAAGCTTTCATATATAAACTACAAACACATCAAAAGAAAAAACAAGAGGAAGATAAATAAGATAGAATAGTGTGCCTGAGTGTACCCTCAAGCAATTGAACTCTACCCAAGATAGTGGAAGACCAAGGTACAGAGGCTATGGCGCAGTCCAAGACTAGATAACAATGGTTTGATTTTGGAATGTCTTTTGCCAAATAGATCTGCTTGCCATAGCAAAAGAGTCTATTTTAACCTTACCAAGAGGAAAGTAGCCACTGAACAATTAGAGTGCAGTTGGTAACCCCTTGAGTGAAGAATTGTTTGGTAATCGCAGTGTTGTCAGGTATATAAGGACAAAGGAGAATGTGGAATCCATAGGCCAGACTGTTAGATGTATGTGTAGGCAATGGAAAAATGAGCCGTAATCAGAGAGAGGAATACATTGCAGTATTGTCTAGGCAGCCAAAGGACCCAGTAACTCTCTAGCGGTAGTATCTCAACCTACTACCTATGTTAAGTTGTCCTTTTCCACCTTCTCTACGTTGTGTGTAGAGCTTACCTACGTTTACTCTTGGGCGTTTTACTTGGCAAATACTATTATTATTATTATTATTATTATTATTATTATTATTATTATTATTATTATTATCTCAAAGGGTAATTGGTCACAAAATTCGAACAAGTTTTCTGGTCTCCCCTTTATTGTCTTTGGTGTTAAACCTTTGAAATTTAACTTATTAAATTAACTGAAATGGACACTATGACTATTGTGGAAAGGAGAAAGTGAAGTTTATCCTCTTCTTGTGTTTGTTTAGCCAAATATGTATTTTTACTTCGGTCATTTTAGTACTCGAAGTTCAAATATCCAACTGCATACATGGAAACATTAAATATAAAATAGTCTTATTATTCTAGGACATCCGGGCTAATGGTTCATTAGGAGAAACTTAGACTCCTGGTTGTTACTAATTTCAATATCAGTTAGTGTCAATTAAGGCATTAATACCATTTCAATCTTATATAAACTTTAAGGTCATCTCTTTATCCAAAGATCGTAAACACCCGCGCCTAAGGTTATCGTCAAGATAAGCCTTAACTTCAGAGCTGCTGAATATGTAACGTCTACAGGACCCTTTATTATAGCATCGTTTTTAACCGTAACTTTTGTTTTCTATTTTTTTTATATATTCTAACTTGCATCAATTTAATGATTAGTCAACGATATGTCTTTTAAGAGGGAAATAGCTGTGTTTATTTATAGAATATTTGATTGATGGTGGTAGTTTCTTGCATTTGTATTTAGATAAGCTAACAGATCAAAACTTATCATAGTGTCTCATTACACATATTGACTAATTAGAGCCAGAAAAAAATGATAGTTCTAAGAATTGGGAGAGAATATGGATAAAAACGCAGTTTTGCCATGCGTTGTTGCGATAAGGCAACGATGGAAAGACGCTGACAAATATATTAGGTGTATAGGTTGAAAATAACAATGAAAGACTGTGCAAACAATTATATCAAGACTTTAATGTATAGAAAGATGATGACTGGGTGGTGATGATGAAACCTTAGAGTATTATAAATGAGACAAACGATTATTAAGGCCAAAGAACGCCATTTAGCATACTAATGTAAAAGAAAAAATCCAGTGGTGAGAGTGGACGACTGGAATTCTAAACATGGACTATGATTGTTTCACACGGAAAAAGGATTATGTATAATTACACAATAGATTTTATTAAATTAGACTGAGAAATTTTCTTCCTTATGAAAGATATATTTTAATGAATTGACTGTTCTTAGCATTTCATTATAATTGTTCATTACTTTAATTGTAGTTTATTTATTTCCTTATTCCCTTTCTTAACTTCTTTTTGTTTCAATTTGGGAGACCTTGGGATGATAGCATCCTACTTTTACAACTAGGATTGTAGCTTAGCTAATAATAATAATAATAATAATAATAATAATAATAATAATAATAATAATAATAATAATAATAATAATAATAATAATAATAATAATAACAAGATGAACTGCTGATACAATTCAGACAACACATCCATGTAGATGATTGTTAAACTATTTTCTAAATCAGATGGAATTTCAGTAAAGTTTTTTGACACGTCTGTGTAAGAACCCACTTGAGATCTATGGAAAAAATAGAAAATCACCAAATGTGTTTCGGGAAGAATATGATTCAAAGTAGAAAATTAATAAGGTGAGCAATAGAAATATAATTCCACGCAGTGTGCTTACAAGAATAATGATGGATATTGATAAAAATCTTAAATAAGATGTCAAAGATAAGTTAGGTTAGGTTGTATAACAACCAAACATTATTAAAAGAAGACAATTGTCCCACTATATATATATATATATATATATATATATATATATATATATATATATATATATTTTTGGGCTCAAGCCATGTCGTCCTGATGGAAGTTCCTATAGGGTAGCTTCCTAGGGTATATTACAACTACGGCGATATTCCCAGAGAATTTACCTTAAGGTACCAGAATTCTAACTCCTGGAGCGAGTATCCCTCGTGAAAGGGATATCGCGACATATCAGAGGACGTATTCTAGACACGTCACATGGCAATCTACGACCTGAATAGAGATTCGTCTCGTAGGAGGGAGATTGACGAGATACGAATTCGGGAAAGAAAAAGGGGAGCCGCTCCCAAGGCTTCCCTATCCCCCGATTCGTATGCGTGCCTGGCGCCAATCCTGGCGCCATCTCCATTCCTTTTTGCGTAGCTTAACAACTCGGTGTTTTTTCCTGTTTTTCTCGCAAATCTTGGATTTATTCAACTTTTCATGGCTTCTTCGTCTTCGTTGACCTCGGATAAGTTGAGTATAGTGTCTGTTATGTATAAATGTAGGCTCTTGGTAAAATTTTGAGTGATTAATAGGATTAATCTTTGATACAAGAGCCGTAGCCTACCAGAGGTGTCCTGGACACTGTCACTCGCTAGGTATAAATTAGTTAGTCAGAGTGACATTCCTGGTTGTTTTGCTTAATAAAATTTAGCTATTTAGCTTTACATAGGATTTCCTTTCGTGCTTAGTATTATTTGGCGAAGTATTCGCCATTCTGGCCTACGCTAGGCCATGTAGCCTAGTCGTTTGGTCCTAGTACTTAATGCATGATTATGGTTTTTCCGAGTGTAATTAAAATTTTATTGAAGCTTTAGGCTATATTTTATACATTTAGACTGTGTGGAATATTTCCAAGATTGTATACGTGAGAGTTTCGGTGAATTAGGTAATCGATTCTCTTGGTGCCTAGGCTAATTGCTTATGGAGCCTTAGTATACTTTATCATACTCCCCGGTTGCTTTCTTTTCTTCGGAGAAGGTATGCAATCCCTTTCCCTCTGTTTAAGCCTTGGGCTTATCCCTAAGTGGTTTTTTTCCGAATTTATTTTCGATAAAACTATACTAGGGTGTTACTGTACCTTCCTGTTCCTGCTGAGTCTGGTTCAAAGAGGGACAGAACAACAGAGTTTTTAGTCTGAGTCCGTGTTGTTTGGCTTGGGGCAGAGTCTCCCTCGCTGACCTAACACTTACAAAGGGAGCTGAGCTCCCTTAGGTCACTGTCGAAGGTTTCTGTAGTTATGATTCCTTCTTGTGTGATCGACCAGACTAAGTCCTGTTGCTGTTCTCGGGGAGGATAAATCTTCCCTTGGGAGTTGCAACGCCTTCCTTGCTTTGGTGCTCTGGAAGCTGGCAGGTATTATACTACTGCGCTGGCCCTTTCCCTTAGATCTCCCTTAGGCTAAGACAGAGTTCTTGGCTGCGGGTGATCTGTCACTAAAGCAAGGTTGGCAGGACCCTCTTGTCCCTTCCCCCTCTATCTCCGTAATGGCCTAGCCATTACTGTACTGTACCTTGCCGGCCGGCAGAGCTGGCCGGCAGGGGTATTACTGTACCATATGTCATTCTACTTCTGGACCTAGTATAGGTTGGGATATGGATTGACTAAGCCCATTGCCGGCCGGCAGAGACGCTGGACGGCAAGGGTCTTATGTTTTCGAGTGCTGCCCGGACCTCTCTTGGTCCCTCATCCATGCCTGCCGGCAGAGCCGGACGGCATTGGTCAAGGAAGCCTGAATTAAGTTTCTCCCCTTCCTTATATGCACTCTTTCGGTTGCCGGGCTTGGGGGGTTGTGTACACTCTTATCCCGGCATCCATTCTATTTTTTTCTAGTGCTGTACCTGTCCCGGCAGCCGGCCTATGAGGCCGGCTGCCGGCCTGTGAGGCCGGCAGCCGGGCAGGGGTAGTCTTCTGGTTCTTTTGCTGCCGGCTGGCATCGGTCTTGGACCTTTGCCGGCCGGCTTATGTCAGTCCTTGTCTGCCGGTCACCAAGAGTGTGGCCGGCAGCTGGGTACTACCTTGTGTAGTTGCTGGCCGGCAATCATTGCCGGCCAACACTGGCTGTTGCTGGCCGGCAGCTGCTGCCGCCGGCACAGGCATTTGAACCAGAGGGCTGCCGCCCTATAGCTGTTAAGTAGTATACTTTAAAGCTAATTGTGGTGTGTGCCGGCCGGCAAAGGCAGGCCGGCACACATCCTCCTATACTGTACTAGTATTCTTCTGTATAGCATATACAGTAAGAAGAAAACTATAGTAAAAGTTTAGGTACAGCACTGTATCTTCTAACACTATTGTGTTTTCTTACACAGCCCTTTGCTGTTGCCCTCAGACAGGAAGCAGAGTTCTTCCCCGTCTATTATCCAGGATTTTTAAAATCATTGCCTAGGTGTGAGCTCCACCTGTTTCCTATGGAAACCTTGCATTGGTTACTCTAGTAGAGATAAACCATTTTTGATTTTATTATCTGGAAGGCTGCAACAATGGGTTGTGAGGGAAACACAAGTGTGTGTCTTTCATTTATGAATTGTTATGCTATACTATGCATATCCAGTGATACATAGTTCACTTGATACTCATGGAAATTTCTTCTCTTTACAGAAGGACTCTCCGAAGTGGGGAAGTGCTTTCTGCAATGGCAGCAGCAAGAACCTCTGCGGACATGAGTTTTGTAGGAGACACGCAGCATACGCTGTCTCCAAGGATGATCTCCGGTATTGGGACCCTCAGGTATGTACTGTGTGCACTAACCTGATCAATGAGACATTTAAATAGCTAGGAAGAAGCTTCGTACCTGGGTAAGGGGCTTCCAAAAGTACACTTCTGGCCCTTATCTTCCAAGTGAGAAGATGAGGGCGTATCTTTTCCCTAAGGCATCAGCTGAGGCAGTGATTCCCCAGCCTCAAGAGGAGATCCCCTAAGTTCAGATCCAGGTGGATGCTGAAGTCGCGGTCGCGATGCAAGACATCCAGCTAAATGACAGGATATCTGATGTGGACGGGTGTCAGGAGGAAAACCTCCTTGCAGAAGCCCAGGATGAAGTTCAAGTCCCTCTACATCGGCCGGTCTCCCAGAAGAGCTGGGACAGGCCCTCTCTTCTATTGTTGGAATGATCCAACAAATGCAGAAGGAGAATCAGGAGAAGGCGGCTGCAATGGAACTGCGAATGCAGTGCCTTGCAGAATCACATGGGCCCCAGAAAAGCTCAATGTGAAAGACCTTCCTTTGTGCTCGGATGCTAACCCATGGAGGTATGCTGAGCACATGTCGATGACGACTGGAAAGATCGTCATCTCGGATATGCTGGGCTCAGTTCCCCTGGAGGGTGGAATTCTGGCCCAGCAAGGCACCATATCCGGACTGTTATGTCCGGCTGAGGAAGGAACCAGCTTCAAAGGAGGAGGCAGAGCCGAAGGAGGCCATAGTGATGACCATGCTAAGGCTCAAGCTCTACTTTCATCTTCGATGAAAGAGAGGGGCTTCTCTAACTCAAAGGTAGCTGCATTGAATAGGAAGCTCCCTTCCTTTGTGTCCTCGCCTACTAGAGCCTTCCCCCTTTTTACAGAAAGGGTTTCTGGCTGTACTAAAAGCAATCGAGGTCGGCAAGTCTTGCCCCTCCCTAGAGGAGTGTAAACCCTTGTCGCTGGCCCTGCCTATGGACCACAAAGATTGGAAGGACGTCCATCTTACGTTCTAAGTGGAAAGTTGGAGGCTGATATTGCCGGACGTCAGTTCGGCAAGGACCCCCCTAAGCTGTCTGACTTTCTTTTGCGAAGTGAGCTCGATACAAAAGAAAGACTGACTGCCTCAATGTCTCTTCAGACTACTCTCGAGATGATGGCAAGTGACCCCAAGGTCCATGAAATGTTCATGGTAGTGGCCAAGCCTCATCTGGCCATAGTGACGAAGGACCTTTATGGCTTCGTCAAGGCAAGGAGAGCTTGTAGGGAGTTCGTGTTTACCTCGGCTACAGTGAGGCACGAGCTAAAGAAACTAATCTCCTCCAACATTTGGGGAAAAGACCTTTTTCCCTACCGACTTGGTCAAAGAAGTTTTTGATAAAGCCACCTTGGAGAATAGAAACCTTCTCCAGAAGTGGGACCTGGCTATCAAAAGAAAGTCTTCCCCGGATGAGGGTCCTCAACCAAAGAGGAAGACTATGAGGACTAGGCTACCGTCTCGGCCAGCCAAGCCTCTTAGACAGCAACAGCAACTGCAATTGCCATTGCCCCCAGTGCCCCAGATCGTGGCACAAACCCCGACCACCTTTCAGTGGGTACCCCAGGCCGTGTCGACACAGTCCACGGCATTCACCCCAGCGTTCGAAGGGCAGTCTACTTCCTTCCGAGCAAAGCCTAGAAGAGCAGCCAGAGGCTCGTCTAGACGCCCCTCAAGGGGAATGGGATTCAGGGGTGGTCGTGGTCAGGAAGGCAAGACCTCAGGACGGCAGTCCAAGTGAGGTGATACCGGTAGGAGGGAGACTTCTGAAATTTCGGGATCGGTGGACCTTCGATCCCTGGGCCCACAGCCTACTCAAGAATGGATTGGGCGGGAGCTGGTACAGCACTCCACCCCCGTACCTTCGGTTTTTTCCAACACTCCACCCCCGTTATGGAGGAGTACGTTCAAGAACGGTTGGAGAAAAAGGGTGAAGCCCATCAATTTCTAAGGGAGGCTGTTTTGTGTTCCCAAGAAAGACTCGGAAAAGCTCAGAGTCATTCTGGACTTGTCGCCACTTAACAAGTTCATAGTGAATTGCAAATTCAAAATGCTAACACTGCAACACATAAGGACCTTACTGCCCAAGAGGGCATATTCCGTCTCTATAGACTTGTCAGATGCCTACTGGCACATTCCAATTAGCCATCGACTCTCCCCCTACCTAGGGTTCAGGCTACAGCGAAGACTATACGCCTTCGGAGCCATGCCATTCGGGCTAAACATAGCCCCAAGGATTTTTACGAAGCTTGCGAGCGTAGCTCTCAAACAATTTCGCCTAAAGGGAATTCAGGTAGTAGCCTACCTGGACGACTGGTTGGTGTGGGCAGCATCCGAGACAGAATGCTTGCAAGCTTCCAGTCAGTGATCCAGTTCCTAGAGTACCTAGGCTTCAAGATCAACAGAAAAAGTCTCGACTTTCTCCATCTCAAAAGTTCCAGTGGCTAAGATCCACTGGGACCTTTTGTCACACCGTTTCTCCACCCCAGCGAAGAAAAGGAAGGAGATAGCGGGTTCTGTCAAGAGACTTCAAGATGCCGAAAGGATATCAAGACACGAGCAGGAGAGAGTACTGCGCTCTCTCCAGTTTGCTTCGGTGACAGACCCAGTGCTAAGAGCACAGCTAAAGGATGCAATCGGAGTTTGGAGAAGTTATGCATCAAACGCGTGAAGAGATCTGAGAAGACCAGCCGCTTCGGCTAAGTACTCTTCTCAGGCCTTGGTCCCAAGCCAGACATCTAAAGAAGTCAGGTTCTTCTTCAGCCACCTCCCCCGTCGGTGACGATTCACTCAGACGCCTCAAAGGAGGGATGGGGAGGTCACTCTCATCGGAAAAAAGTCCAGGGGACTTGGTCCAGGCTATTCAAGACCTTTCTCATAAAACTTTCTAGAAGCTAGGGCAGTGCTCCTTACCTTAAAGAAAGTCTCCCCGCGTCATTCGTTCCACATAAAGTGGTAATAGACAGCGAGGTAGTTGTAAGATACTTGAATCGACAAGGATCGAGGTCACCACCTCTCAACCAGGTGATGTTGGCCGTCTTCCGATTGGCGGAAAAGAAGAAGTGGTACCTGTCGGCAGTTCACCTTCAAGGAGTCCGCAATGTGACAGCGGACGCTCTATCCAGGTTCACACCGATAGAGTCGGAGTGGTCCTTAGACGCAGGATCATTCTCCTTCATTCTGAATCAGTCCCAGAACTGCAGATAGACCTCTTTGCGACGAAAGACAACAAGAAGTTGCCCCTGTACGTGCCCCGTACGAGGACCCCTTAGCGGAAGCAGTGGACGCGATGTCCCTCGACTGGAACAGATGGTCCAAGATTTATCTGTTCCCTCCTCACAACCTTCTGTTGAGGGTCCTCAACAAACTGAGATCCTTCAAAGGGTAGCGGCAATAGTGGCCCACAAGTGGCCGAACAGCGTGTGGTTCCTCCTGGCATTGGAACTGTAGCTGAAGTTTGTACCACTACCAGATCCAGTTCTGACCCAGCGAGTCCAGAAGTCAACTGTCTGCGCTTCATTACAGAAAACCCGGACCCTGCAGTTCATGATTTTCTCTCCCTAGCGGTGAGAAAGCGTTTCGGGATTTCGAAAGCCAGTATAGACTTCATTGAGGAATATAAATGCAAATCTACTAGAAGGCAATATGAGTCATCTTGGAGAAAATGGGTGGCCTTTTGTCAAGGCGAAGATTCCGCAGGAGATCTTGACAGACTTCTGCTTATCTTTTTTCCCCACCTCCATGGTCAAGGGTTGGCAGCGAACACGATTTCAGCGTGTAAGTCTGCTTTGACAAGACCCATTCTATATGCCTTCCAGGTCGACCTAGGTAACGAGATCTTTAATAAAGTCCCGAAAGCCTGTGCTAGGCTCAGACCTTCAGCACCTCCAAAGCCCATTTCATGGTCTTTAGACAAGTTCTTCATTTCGCTTTTCTGTTGAGCAATGAAGAATGTGCGTTAAAGGATTTGACACAAAAAGTTATTTTCCTAATTTGCACTCGCGTCCGGGGCCAGGGTTAGTGAAATTGTAGCCTCTCGAGAGAGGCAGGTCGTGTTCAGTTCCTGGATGGGGAAGAAC
>NC_090727.1:122000855-122020855 GCF_036898095.1 Palaemon carinicauda | reverse complement strand
TTTTGAGCCAACGAGACGTGACAGAGATCTCTTATAAAAAAAACTAAAGAGAATATCAAAACCGGTTTGAAAGATAACGAATATTAAATTGCATATATTATAGAGTAGATGATCGTAAAAGTTGTTTGACAAAACCAAATAAGAATAAGAATAGTAATCAGACGAATTCTTGGTAAGTGAAAGTAAAAAGACCAATTTTTCAGTGAACAAAAATTTTGGAAAATAGTGTTCTTCACGAAGTCAAATTTGACAAATGTAGTAAAGTAGGTATCACAAAAAAAAAAGAAAGGATATTCACTATTGAAATTTTGACTTTTCTTTTATAAAATGCGGAAAGCTGTAATAAATTGCAGAATTAATAACAATGAATATCATTCTGGAATTCATAACAGTAAATGTAATGCGTAATGTAAAAATAACGTCCATGTAAAAGTAAAGCGATTGTGTATGTTTTTTTCCAGAAGTATACTAAATAAAAAATGTTAAGAACAAATTATAACTAGAACAAGGTATTAAAGCAAAAATCTATGAAAAATGGTATTACCCTATTTCATTAGGTAACAAGATCGTTGAGGTAAGATTAAAAAGAGATCTTAACATGGAAGATAATTTCAGCAATTTTTTTTTTTTTTGCAAGAATTAAAACTAATACAAAAATATAACATTGTTTTGAAACCAGATGTGTTTGTGGTTTATATGAATCCCAATAAAACGAACACCTGTACAGTATCGCATCCCACTTCCTTTATTGATTATTTTGCTATACAGCTGCTACACATGGAACTTGACCTGCTAACCCGTATTTATAGTCATTCAGGTCATCTCCTTTTGTTCGTGTATGTAATGCCATTAAATGTTACAGAGTGTTGGGTCATGTCAGATAAAGCATTATTAGTTTTTGAATCAATGTTAACTTCAAATGGTTCGAGCATTTGTTTTTAGGTGTGGGCCTTTTTTCTTGCTATGTATTTGATATCTTGATTCCTTCTCATTTCGTTACTTGCTACTAGATTGAAAATGGCCTTTTAAATACAAACTTATAACAATTTCCTCGACTAATTAAATTATTTGCTAAAGATTCATCCCAACCTGTTCTGTAAATTCATTTAATGTTTCATTTATAAAGAAGACATGGTGTGCAAGAGTGACTCACCACTGATCCAAATATAATATACCATTCAACTCACGTCTATTTCAGCTAGAAGTTCCCTCCGGTTAGGACTTGCACCTGGGAATGTGTTACTTGCTGATGAGTGACTAAAGCTACTCGTTATAACTCGAAAATTGAACTAAATGTTATATGAGTCATGTTTCTAAAATATAAAGTATAAGAGCATACCTGGTGACACATATTCCAACGATATTTAACTCCTTTTATAACGTTTCACGACCAATTACGTACGAAAAATCATATTTAGACTTTTGGGTAATAAACAAAATGGAATGTACAAATACAAATGGTGACTGAGGAAAGTATCACCTATGGAGCTAAGCATTTGAATACACAATGCTAATTTTATCGCTAAACTGTAGTATTTCAAACCCTAAAGTGAAAGAAAAGTTGGCGTACATGTTGCTCCCTAGAAGGAGCCTTGATGCATCGCCAAAGAGGGTTCAAAGATGACGAGACCGTCCCGACCCTCTGCAAGCGATCATTTCCATTCATTTATTGGACTTCTTCAGATATTCAAGGATGCAATCGGGGAAGTACGGCCACTACTACTGCACCTACTCCTGTAGAAGAAGTAATCGAATCGGATTCGATTTCTACAGTGTCGCGAGCAGGTTCGGGAGGTAACGAAACATTACTTTGAGTGACCTTGCTACACATGCACCCGTTTGATCCACCTCACTGATGACTCTTGATATTAAATAAAGATGATGATTCGAATTGTTTCCATCAAAGGCCTCTCATAAAAGTTTTGGGATTATGCGTTATAATTCGGATAAAATAAAATCAGCTTTTTCTATGTTTAGGGCCTATAGAATTTTTTTCCCTTATTTTGAGGCCACTGTATATTTTAGAGAGGAAATAGAGTGAGAATTCCCATCTAATTGAGAGGCCAAACGATGTAAGCAATTTGAATACTAAGAGTTTTTTGATCAGTGTGAAATGGAAGGCGTAGAGTGACGCGCCATTATTTTCGATATATTTTTGGCTGTTTAAAATAAACCCGGCTTCGTACAATAATGATGATGCATGGTGTGTCAAGTTTATGTTTTAACCATTACATTATCTATACTTCTCTTAACAGGGAATGATATTTATTTTCAGGATGTTGATAATAATGTTTGCACTTTTCTGTTGCACAATTTGTCAATAATTGTGTCATGTGTATGTTTTGCTTTCGTTAGAATGCACGAGATTTGAAGGTTAAACTAATGCTTAAACGATTGTGTTAAAAGCTTTTTTTTTTTTTTTTTTTTTTTTCTCTTTTGTACTGTAGTAACAGGTAAGTCTGCCATGTTCGTCCATATTATTCTACGTAGCCCAGAATGAAACGTAGATGGAAGACATTGATTGGAAAACATCTCTACTTTCCCGAATAGTCAAAAGTGCAACATAAAGATCTCCCATTTATACTGAGAGAGGGAGAGAGAGAGAGAGAGAGAGAGAGAGAGAGAGAGAGAGAGAGAGAGAGAGAGATTTTGCTGGGAGTGAATGACCGGGCTGAAGTAATACACACTTACATAAACAACGCATAAATTAGAAGCCTCGGTGGTATAGCAACTTGATAAGATACAAATTCTTTGCAGCTTTAAAAACAAGGCCGTTTGTGCCTTCAGGCTGTGATGCAGTCCTATATACATGTAACTTGCGTCACCACTTTAATATTTGTGTAACAAAGGCATATTTATGTTATGATTGACTGCTCAATTTTTTCTGTAGTCTAAATGATTTTCTATTCAAGATTCAGTTATTATCAAAAGGAAGAGATTAACCAGCCAAATGAATCAAACTCGACTCTTACAGAGTAGTCCCTATTACTATCAGGAATGAGAAATATTATTCATATCATTTTAAAATAAATGAATAAAACGAAATATATACAAAATTTAGTAGATAAAAATATATAAATTGAAATAAAAATCTGTGATAAGTAGAAATTTGAATCTTATCTGTAAAACCGATGTTTCTTAAAAACTTTAAAATCAAAAAAAAAAAAAGAAGAATAATTCTGTTTAATAAAAGATCAATGAAACTTTTCTCACTAAAACATAAATCAAAAGAGGATCCACAAACTCCTGTCAGTGTATTGACTACTAGATTTCGATGCCAGAAAAATAAATAAAAGAAATATCACAAGTCTCCCAACAACAGTAACGTGAGACGCCTCTTCGTTCCCATAGTTTCGCCATCAGCGGGCAGTCTATTTTAAGAGTTTGGATGCCAACACTGAGACCAACCCGGAGTAATAAGATATGACAATTAGAGCCCTTATTTACATATGGAAAAGGCGTAAAGAGTAATTGTTTAAAAATTAGTGGTAATAAAAATACTTGCTATTTTCAACAAAAGAAAATTTTAATGTTACGTTGAGAATTAAAATGACTGCATAAAAAACTTGAAATGAAATTTATGAAAAATGTTGTTCTACTCGGGGTCTTTGGGACGATGAAAACGAGAAGCTCTAAACAGTATTTTTATTGATTTTCGAAGAGAGAGAGAGAGAGAGAGAGAGAGAGAGAGAGAGAGAGAGAGAGAGAGAGAGAGAGAGAGAGAGAGAGAGAGAGAGAGAGAGGGTAAGTAACTACATGAAGAGAGAATTTTGCATCCCCGGTTGAGAATGCTCTTTCTTTTTTCTTGTAACCCAGGATGATTGACGTTGACAGACTTGTTTGCTAAAGTTTGGTCATTACTCGCTATGTTTCAATTAGTTTCCAGTTTTGCTGAATGATTTATGAAGTATTTCTTATTCTAGAGTACTCCAATTAAATCTTGAAATAAAGCAATGGATGGGCAATCTTCGAAATTCTATACCCAGTCAGTCTAATATAAAATTTTAATTGAAATATGATTTCCTATAACATAAAACCTATATTAAACTTAAATTCCATCTAACAGGAAAATTGCATTAAAATCTAATACTCACGTGAAATTCACATTAAAATTTAATTTCATTATGGGTAACGATTTCCATTGAAATTTAATCATATGATGACCCCGTTTTTTTCGATAACTTCTTTTTCACTGTAAAGGTTCGGGAGGTGCGAGACCAGGAGGGCGTGGAGGATCAGGAGGTGGCAACTCTGTCACTGCGTCGCAGCTGAGAATATTATCAGAAAACTTGCTCAACCTAGACACTGGAGGAACGATGATCCCTATCAATGCCCAGGGCAAAGCTTCTTCCGCCAATACTCGAGATATGGCTGCTGAACCGTAAGTGAACTTTATCATGGCAAGATATGGGAAAGTAATCGAAGAATAGTATCTAGAATAGATTTATTTCATACTGAGTAATGCTTTTTATAGAAAGAATTGTGTATACAAAAGTCCTGGAAATGCATAGTAGTATTTTAGTCAAAACCGTATCAATTACCATTCTTTAACAATTATTTTGTTGCCCTATTATTCATGGAACTTCCCACAAGATCCCATTGAAAGATTATATATCCATCAGAAAGAGGTAAAACTAAAAACATTTTTGAAATAAGATGCTTGTGTGTACAGTCTGCTGTAAAGACATTTTATTATATGGGATTTTATTTTATCTTCATTTTTCTTTTATACTCTATGGATTGTTTTTGACATTTCCCTGAAACTTTTTGAGAGGTCCAGGAAGAGTTATCATTTTTTACTTTTCTGCCTGAAAGACATACTCACGTCTTATGATGGACAGAGTGTTTGTAGATAACTCTAAAATTTAGATGGAGTTGATAATATAATGATAATAATCTCGGGATTGAAGCGAGTACCGTAACTTTCCATTAATAAATGGGAACTATTCTACTGTAGAATTAATCTAAATATTTGAAGCTTACGGTAAATATTATTAGTTGGTTACGAATAAATGTTTTGGTCTCAAGGTAGCTAATTCTGTCACCTCATACTTCAATCAATAGCAACTTATGGTAGATGATATATGAGGTCAAGATGCATTTCAGTCCGATGGAAATTCCCCTTTGCCCTCGTTTAACTAGAAATCAATTTGAAGTGAGCATCATTTGCCAGGGGATATTTCAGCTTCATGTCCATCTGCCATCTCATCCATAATGTAAAATTAATTTGATTGTGAAAAATCCAGTTAGATCTATTCCAATTCAACAGCCTGATTGGTAATGTCCCGTCTTCCGTTCTGAACTGGGAGACAACACGACTAATGCAGCAACTTCTTGATAACTACGTGCCTCAGGCCAGCGCCAGGGAAGAGACAAACAGCCAAGAACAAAGCGAAGAAGACAATTTTTTGAACGCTCTTGTAAACACTCCAGTTATGAGAGAGGTGGAGAGGTTCCTGAAGGAGAAAAGTAAGTAAGATTTTACCTTTTTCATTTATGATGCTGTTTCAACTTTGCCAAAAATCAAATTGGCAAAATTCAATTTGAAGTAAAAAATCCGCAGATATGGTCCTCATAAGTAATATCTAACTCATACCCATTTTAGAATTGATGGAATTAATATTTAGACTTAATAGGATTTTAATTTCCTTTGTAATTTCCCATCTATGAGATGGGAAGTCCCTTGATATGGGAAGCTATCATTATAAACTAAAGAGATGGAAAGCCCCTGAATACGATGGAATAACTGCTGAGATGATATTAGCCGAAAATTATGCGACTCCCAGAATACTTAAAAGATTATTTTGTAGAATGTGGCATGAAGAGGCAAAAACCTGATGAATGGGAGCTATGAGTGATGGTGAAAAATGTAAATAAAAAGGATCTGGCTAATTGCAATGATTACAGAGATATCACACCTACGTCAGTTGTCATGAAAATATATACTATGCTCATTCTAAAGAGACGAGAGAGAGAGATTGATGAAAAGCTGAGAGATGAACAAGCAGGATTTAGAAAAGATAGTTGTACTGACCAAAGTTTAATTTCAAGAAATGTGGTGCAGCAATGTGTAGAATATAGAAATTCACTTTTGAATGCATTTGTGGACTATGAAAAAGCCTATGATAGTGTACACCGACCAATTTTGTGGAGAGTCCTGCGCTAATATGGAGTTCCTCTTTAATATGTAAATTTGATTAAGTCGGTTCATGAGCATAGCAAGTGAAAAGTTAATGATAAAGGATTCTTATCAAATGAATTTCCAGTGAACAGTGGAGTACTCCAAAGGTATGTGTTGTTACCTACTGTATGTTGTTTATCCTTATCATGGATTTTTCAATGCATAGAACAGTTGGGGATGGTAGAAATTAGCTGACCTAGAGTGTGCTGATGACACTGTCCTTATTAGCAGAACTCCTCAGGACTTGCAAAGCTTGCTTACCAGAATGCATGAAATATCAGATGAGGTTGGACTCGAGAAATATAGAAAAAAGACAGAGATGATGAGAACGGAATACGCAATGGAAGATGAAATATCATGGGAAGGAGAAATGATTAATGAGGTGGAATCATTTTAATATTTAGGAACTATGATCTCTAATACAGAATCTTTAGAACTGGAGCCTAATGAAAGATTACAAAAGCAAATAAGGCAATGGCTAGGTTAAGTAAAGTTTGAAAATCAAATCGCCAGAAATTACATATAAGAATCAGCTATATACCATTTTAGTGAGATCGGTGTTACTGAACGGACATCAGTCGTCGTGTGACAATGAAATAATATCCAACAGATTTTGTAGATTTAAGAACAAAGCCCTCAGAAAAATATTGGGAATTAAATAGCAGTACAGGACTAGAAATGAAACTATAAGAGATATTACTCGAGTGCCATATGTGGATGAGATCATGGTGAAGTGTAGATGGATATGGTTTGGGCATGCTCTTCACACTCCCCAAGAGAGATTTGTTCGCCAAACTTTCAGCTAAGCTCCACAAGGCACTTAAAGAGTTGGAAGACTCATGCCTACATGGCTGAGGGCTATGAAGCGTGAAGTAGATGATAAATGGAGAATTATTGAATTAAAAGCTCAATATAGAGATGACTGGCGAAATCTAACCGAGGACGTCGCGTCAATGGGCGTAGGAGGAGATGATGATGATGATCTATAATTCTAAAAACTGTTTATACTAATACACAAGGTATTTTCTCACATTCTTAAGGGTACGCTTTATTTCTATATTAGTTGCTTCAATGTTGTGGCTCCTATAATTAATGATGTTATAACATTAATTGCTGAAACCTAAATCCCATCTCTATATACAACTGCTGTATACTCCTCAGAGTATATCGTAATTTCTCAGTGATCTGGTTTATGGAGTGAGCATTTTTTTTCCTACGTCTTTTAAACCTATCAAGAATGACAGTACACACTAGCTTAAAAATTATTTCATTCAGTATCAAGATGAAATCCTGAACTTTGATAATATCTCCCATGCTGATATTTGGTTATTTCTTAGGGCATATGATCGATGCATATTTTTTGCTGTTACTTTAGGAAGAGTATATCGTTTTTAGCAAAATCCTTCGTTTTTGGCTTCACTATTTTTCTAAGGAATTGCCTTTGTAGCATTTTGTCTAATCTCTCTGTTTGTTGTTGTTGTTGTTTTTGGTGCAGCATCTGGTCCTTCCCCCAGTTGAAGGGGTGTTCTGGGTCCTGTTATCTCATTTACATTTTTTCCTCATCTTTTATAATCTACCTATATTCATATTCATGTTATTTCTTCTTACTCATCCCCCTTCACTTGATCTCAATTTTATATTTTTTAGCGATCTCCTCTAATCTAGAATATGGGAATTGTGCTACCGCAACTTAACCACACTTAATGCTTTTATGACATTTTCACACTCCTTGTGCTCTCTTCCATCAACCTCGTAGGTGTGGTATAAAAATGTAGTTTAACCTCTTAATTTTTCAAACATGAAGTTATTTTTATGCAAGTGTAGTTTATTCAAAGTTCCTACATATGTTTAACATCATTCGGATTCTACTTTCAAGGCCGTAAACTTACACGGCTTTCTTATAACGGCTTTCTTATAACCGGAATATCGATTCTCTTGTCCCTAATTTTGGCAGGATAGTTTAAAGATCTGTTTGTTTATTAAGTGATTCTTCTATTATAGCTTGTAATGATCATCTTTCTTCCTGCTGCAAGGTCTACTCACTTTCTTTTTTATACAGCTGGTATTTTGAAGAAGTAATGGAGGAAGAGTTTTCCACTCTAGAATGGCCTCATAATATTTACGAGGCTAATTCTAAGCTCATTGCGAAAAGAGACCAAAAAAAAAAAGGGAAGATTGCATTTGCGTGAGAGATGACAAAAATAATGAAATGGGGAAATTAAGTATCATAAAGTACACAATAAACAGTACCTAATCTTCTCTAAGTTTATAGAAAAACGGGTCAAAGCCATAAATAGGAAATATTTTTTCAGCTAGATATTATGCCAATATCTGTCAAGAGCATTGATAAAGATTTCCTAAATTATTGGTATAATATTCAGATTTTAGAATAGTAAAAGAGATCAGTAGTTTATCAAAGAAGTATTTTAGCTATGGTTTGGGAGTATCAAGGAATGTGTTGCAGAATGAATATGGGGATTTAGAGTGGTCGTATCCCCGTGGAACAGGCACTTTATGGGCTTCCTTCCAAGATGAATAGGCTATATCTTTACAAAGGCAGGAAAAGGGTCAATATATGACTACAAGTTATCGACTGCAAATTCTTGCAGATTAAAGAAGTATGTTATCAGGTTCAGAATGTTTTCTAGATTTTTTATTTTTAATAAAGTATCAAAGGAAGGCACCGAATTTTAAACTGCCGAGTCAGTGGCAATGGTCTCATTTAAGGATGATCTATAAGAAAGTATCTGTCAGAGATAGTAGGTTTATAAAAAAGAGTTGCAGCTTTCGTACCGTTAGGATGAACAAAAAAATGAGAAAAGTTATATTTTCAAATATCATTGAGGTGTCATACTGGTGCTGAAAAATATAAGTGCCTGGAAAAATTCTATGGAAAAAGATAATTCAAAACATGAAACAGTATGATTACGTTAAAACATATTGATAAAAACGTTGGTTAACATAGAGATTTATATCGACTGTATTTGTGATTCCAGACTGTATATAAAGTTTGTTATTGCTAAAATGTTATGTAAGCTACTTAATGTGGATGATTTGAACACATTGGGAATCTATGAAGAAATGCCAAATTATGATTATGGTTCAGCAAGATTCTTTTAGAAAATGGAAGGTTCAAGGTAGCGTGAGGTCCTGTGTGAAATGGAGAGAAGTCAAAGTTGAAAAAATACGACGAAGACTAAAATAAAAATTTTATTCAACAGTCAGTGTCTAGTCTTAACTAAGCATGTTTAGGTGCAAGGTTGGAGTAATAAAAGGGAAGTATTATAGGAAAAGGTAAATCTCCTCCTTTTAATAACAACATTATAGTGCAAGAAAGAAATATGAAAATCAAAATTAAGAGGCTACAGAAAAGATCGTGAGGAAAGTGTACAAGAATGTGTAATTTAGAACGAGATCCATATTTTGCGTCTTTAAAAAAAGAAAAAGAGCAAATTAAAAGGGCAAGATAAGTGCCAGGGAGAGGAAGACAAGAATTCACATTAGGTAGGGAAGAAATATGAGGGATATGAACGAGCTCAAACTGGGAGAGAAAATGGCGAAAGGTAGTTCCTGGTATTTTGGAGAGAACTCATAGTAGTAGCTACTCCTAATTACCAGGGAAAACACAGGCAATTAACTGTCGCTATATACAATATGTGTATCATTTACCTAGTTTGTGAATTTTATAGTTTACGGTGGGGACAAACAGAGTCAATACAGTCTGTATTGACTCTGGGTAAAAGTATCAACTACATGTGAATAAAAGGAATGGTTCTTGCAAACTCATCTCTAAAGATTTATTAAAATCAAACTGGTTCTATGTTTTTTTTTTTTTTTTACCACTCTTCAAAGGAGCTCTGAATGGTACTTCCTTCTATGTGTTGTTATAATATCATCTACTTCAGTTTTCTCTCGTATTTATGTAGCTCTTCTTCTGTCCCAGTTTTATTCCCATGATTATTTTTCCCATTGCTCTTTGCGTTGTAGTTACCTTATATTCTAAAGCTTTAGTAAGGCTTAAGGTTTCTGATGCACAAGTTAATACTGGTAGGAGCATCAGATTGAATACTTTTTTTAAGAGTAATTGGCATTTTACTTTTCATAACGTTATTTTGTTTACCAAAAGCTCTCCATCTCATGGTTATCCTTTTCAATTTGGGTTTCATGTACTTGGGAAACACTTACTGCCTCTCCTAAGTAGCCTACTTAAATTCATTAACAATCTCGAGAAGTTCGTCCATAACGTTTATTTGTTGTCTTTCTGCATTTTCATTGAACAATATCTTAGTTTTACTCCTATTGATTTTCAGCCCTATATTTCTGCTTTCTCTATTCAAATCTTCGATCATATTTTGCAATACGATACCAGGTTGGTTTGCTGTGAGTAGACATAGCGTAATGATGAAAATTTGAGGCCTTTATCTAGCAGTGGATTAGAAATGGCTACTCTTGTTGTTTTATATATATATATATATATATATATATATATATATTAAGGCTAACGAATTATGTAAATTTGAGCTCCAAAACTCACCTGCTTTATATTACATAATCTGATACACAAGAGAAAACCTCCGAGCTCTGAGAATAATACACAACTCCCTGACGTTAACATATATGAACACTGATTATCCAAAGGTCTCTTTATGTTACACTCAAAACAGAACTGGTTGACTACTTTACTGTTAACAGGAAATATTCTTAAATCAACCTCTTACTTCTGTTCTTAGTTAGGGGATATGAGCAGAGCACTGAAATAAATATCGGTGATCGAAATAATACACACTTTACAAAAATAAATATATTCTAAAAAAAAAAAAAAACAATTAAGAAATTAACACAAACAATAAATCACTCGAAATATTAAATCTGAACTAGACCTTAGACTAAGGCAAAATGGCACTTCAAAAAATTATACAATCGCTTGTTTCACTAGAGATTAATTTATGAAAATATTTCATTTTGACAATTAATGAAAAAAACTTGACACTTTAACACTAGAAAATAAACAGTAGTTACACTTATATGTATGTTACTGTTACTATTACGTCTTTTGGGTCACACAAGGTTACCGAACAGTTAAGCAGAAATAAATACACTTCACTTTTAACCAAATCTCACTGGGCCAGTCAAAAAAAATTTATCATATACAATGTACTTACATGAACACATTAAACTTTTAAATTTAACACACAATAATATCACCAACGTTTGAACAACACTATGCACGGTATACAAATTCACTAAAGAAACTTTGAGTTCATTCCAGCAGGGCATTTGATGCATGTGCACATGGTCTGGGCGAGTTCTCATAACGTCAGGTTGCCAACTTGGCCGTATGGAAGTAGGGAACTATCATCGCTTGGAGAGGCAACACTCTCGGCTAACCCTGCCCACCTTCTCTCTCCTCTCGTAATATTAAAAAACAGTAAACTTTAGTCTAGAATCTTCATGTATTTTCCAGCCACGTGTAAACATGACGAAATCCATAGAGTTTGTCATAAAGCATACCTCGTGTGTGTTATACATACTTCTTAACAAGATTATATAAGACTTTGTAACAAAACTACGTGAAATGAAAATTTAATTCTTTAAAATGACATAAATTTACATATATGGAACTGAATGAAAATACAACTAAATGAATGACGATAGTCTTATGTAATTTATAAACATTTGCTTAATCGTACATGAGTGGGACCCACCTTATGAGCTGGCTATACATCTCATAAATACACAAATGAAATACGTGAATAAAATATTCTACTCTCATGTAGAGCTTTGTAAGATAGCTCCCCCAAAAAGATTATCTATTCCGGGCCTTATTCCACCAATTCAGCCCAAGATAAATTATCTGCAACCACGTTCTCTTTACCTGATATATGCTTTACATTAATACAATATGGTTGCAAAAATAACCACCATCTAGTTAACCTTTGATTATTATTCTTCATTTTATTAACAAGAGTTAAAGGATTGTGATCTGAGTAAACCGTAATTTCTTCATTTTGTGGTCAATTTTCATAAACTTCAAACTTCCTTATCACTGTGATTAGCGCTAGCAGTTCCTTACTGATATGGCCTTTTTTGCCACACTTATAACAGACGATATTAATCTTCTGCACATCTTTCACAACACCTGAAGGAGGACGATTCGACTATTGTTGTTGTGGTTCTGTCATATTCTACACATTCTGTTTTGGAATAGTATCATTGGTACTTCCGCTGTAACTATTGAACTTGTTCCCATAGTTATTACTGAACTGGTTTCCTTGGTTTGGCAAATACTTGACACTTGGTCAGAATGACGGCTAAAACTTCATACCCGAGGGTGGTTTACGACTGATAATATTATAATCTTCACTCAGTGAAGTGGTTATATCAAGTTTCTTCACCTCTCTCTCTCTCTCAAGTACGTTCGAATATGTTGAGAAATTCCTCGTAAATATTGTTCCAGCACTATCAATTCTTCAAAATCAGCCATCTTTCTCACTTTCGCAGCCTCTATCTATCCCTTAAAACATCGTGGCATCTGATAAGCATAATCCATGAAAGTAATTTTCTCATCCTTCCGCTAACTTCGGAAACTTTCATTATAATATTCAGGGGTCATCTGATACACTTGCAGCACACTCCTCTTAACTTCATGATACTCCTTCCTCTGGTCCTGAGACAAACAAGATACGCACTGCGTCCTTTTCCAATAAGGACACTGTGCACTAACACAGGTCATTTATCTTCTAGCCATTCCATTGCCAATGCGACCATTTCATAATGATCAAAAGAACATGTTTGGAGCTTCTTTAGTGAATTTTGGGATCAATCTATGTGCATTCACTACATTAAACACAGGATCGTTAATAGCAGTGGCCACACCTGTCTGAGTTGACGACAGCTTTGCACGAGCATTGAATAGTTCCAATTCCCTTGAATGTCTTGCAATTTCTCTCGCTTCTTCTATCTCTCTTTCTTCCCGTCTTCCAATTTCTCTTGCCTCTTCTCTTCTCTCTCTCTTTCTTCCCATCTTGCAATTTCTCTTAACTATTCCTTCTCTCTTTCTTCCCGTTCCTCCCATGCTGCCATCCTCTTCAACTTAATCAAATTCTCTTCCATTGCAATTCGTCTAAAATCAGCCTCTACATTCATTTCCGCTTTTATTCATTCAGTTTGTGGGTCATCTGATACTTGCCTCTTTACAAATTCTGTTTCAGCCTTCTGCAAAAGGTCGCCTGCTGCTGCAATATCTTCTTTTGGCAACTTTCCCGATTTTATCAAAGCTTCTAAGGCTAGACACTTGATTTGGGCTTTAATCATTCCACCAGTTGCATGGTCACCACATGCCATTAGAATAGCGAGCCACTGAACTTTAGTTACATTAGCTTCCGGCAATTCCTGAACAATTGGGTTTTCCAAAAACTCCTGTACATTTAATTGAGCCATTTTGTACTTTACAAAAAGTTATCTCTCCAAAAATATATATCCTAACAATACACATAATCATATCAACAATAAACTGGTCAAAACTTGAATCAAAACATGGCCCTATTATCACCTATATTTAAAACAGACTCGCTCGATCCCAGGGTCTGGCCACCAAAAGATGTATATTACGACTAGTGAATTACATAAATTTCCAAGCTCCAAAACCTACCTGCTTTATATTACATAATCTGATACACAAGAGAAAAGCTCTGAGCTCTGAGAATAATACGCAACTCCTAGACGTTAATATATATGAACACTGAATATCCAAAGGTCTCTTTACGTTACACTCAAAACAAAACTGGGTGATCACTTTACTTTTAACGGGAGCTATTCTTAATTCAACCTCTTACTTCAGTTCTTAATCAGAGGATACGAGCAAAGCACTGAAATAAGTATTAGTGATCGAAATAATACACACTTTACAAAAATAAATATATTATATAAAAAGGAATTAAAAGACTAACACCAAAAATAAATCACTTGAACTATTAAATCTGATCTAGACCTGAGACTAAGGCAAAATGATACTTGAAAAAATTATACAATCTCATAACTTTTACTCTTACGTCCTTTAGCTCACACAAGGTTACTGAACGGTTAGGCAAAAATAATCACACTTCACTTTTTATCCAAGTCTCACAGGGTCAGTCACAAAAATTTATCATATAAAATGTACTTACATAAACACACTACATTTTTGAATTCAGCACGCAATAATATCACCTATGTTTGAACAAAACTTTGCACGGTATACGTTGGAGAGAAATCACTATCCATGTTAGAGAGAAAACACTAAGCACTTAGGAGAGGAAATATGTATTGGCTGGATAGATGCTGGTGAGAAGACTGACGGATGTTGGCTATTTCAGAGGGTCAGGCTGGATCTCTCTATTGTAAGCATGGGTCGGTCCAATATATATCATTCAATCTAGAAATTTCGAGTTCATTCCAGCAACATAATTGATGCGTGTGCACATAGTCTGAGCGGGTTCTCACAACGTTAGGTTGCCAACTTGGCAGCATGGAAGTAGGGTACTATCGTCACTTGACGAGGCCACACTCTCAGCTAGCTGCGTCCACCACCTCTTGTAACATTAAAGAAAAGAGTAAACTTTAGTCTAGAATTTTCATACATTTTCCAACCACGTGGAAACATGATGAAATCCCTAGAATTTGTCATAAAACATACCTCCTGTGTGTTATACATACTTTTTAACAAGTTACATAAGACTTCGTAACAAAACAACGTGAAATGATAATTTATTTCTCTAAAATAACGTAAATTTACATATATGGAACTGAATGAAAATACAACTAAATGAATGACGATTGTCTTATGTAATTTACATACATTTACTTAACCTTACATGAGTGAGTCCCACCATCAGAGCTGGCTATAAATCTCTTGAATACACAATTGAAATATGTAGACCAGCTTCGTAAGAATATATATATATATATATATATATATATATATATATATATATATATATATATATATATATATCACTAACACTCTTGATTTTAATCCATGTAAATATCAACCATAATGGCAGTTAATACTGAATTCTACTTTGGGGATGTATATCCACTGGAAATTCATTCATGGTAACAGCTTCTGGCTGGGAAGAAATTTAAACCTATGCCTCTTAGCCAAAACCCTGCCTGTGAGGACTCTACCAACTGAGCTATGAAGAGAGCTATAAGTTTATGACAAGTCACCGTTCATATTTCTGTCAAATTCATAAATGAATTTCCAATGGATATATATATATATATATTCAGAAGGTATGAATTCGGTATTAAGTACCATTGTATATATATATATATATATATATATATATATATATATATATATATATATATATATATATATATATATATATATATATATATATACATATATATATATATATATATATATATATATATATATATATATTGTGTTCTGTTTTTGTGAAGACTTTGTCGTGCTAAAAAACTCTATCTAGTAATGCAAGGATTTTGAATCAATTTAACTCGGCTTTTAAAACAATATATTTGTCTTTTATATATAAATATAATAGACATTATATATACAGTATATATACATATAGATAGATAGGTAGCTAGATAGATAAATAGATAGATAGATAATATAGATAAGATAAATGCATAATACAGGTATGTTTATCAATCTTAACTTTTTTATTCAATTATTTCTATTTAATTTTCGTTGTTGTGAAGCATGAAAGTCACATTTGCATATTATTCAACTATACTACAGGACATAGAAACTTGTTTAGTGCAGTTTCTAATATTGAAATATTTCTATATTTAGTTACCTGTTAACAGTAATACATCATGGAATTTAATATTCTTAAGATGTAATATTATGCAAGACTAATAATTTCATCCCTGCCACTACAGGACTGCTTTCCGGCACAATCCGCTCCAAGCTAAAGGAGATTTGGTTTACGCAGTACAAGCGTGCTGGAAGGAACATCGGTTCCTCAGGGTTTGAACATGTGTTCGTCGGGGAACTGAAGGGAGGCAAAGTTTCTGGTTTCCACAACTGGCTCAACTTCAGGAAGGAAGAGCAGGATGGAGATCTCGACTACAAGGGCTACATGAAAAGAGTCAGTCTCAATGGCAAGGTGAGAAGAACACAGCAGTAGTGTTGTTATTGGTAGATGAATAAATTATTTTTTCTAACTTTAGAGTACATCATTCTCTAAAAGACAACTTAAAATTAAAAAGTATGTTGCTCATAGATATGTTGATTATTTTTAGTTAATCAATGTCAGAAAACTCGAATTCGGATTTTTTAATTATTCAGTGTATTATAAGGCCTATAACCCATCGGCAAATAATATTGATAAATACTTTTAATGTATCTCATTATTTGAAATTAATCAAAGCATTCAATTCTCTTTGGGATGATAGCCAATCACATCAAAGGAGACAGTTTTGAAATCTTATTCTGCCTTTTCCTATCCAATTATAAATGGTTTAATGCTTAATTTACGCGTGGACGTAAGGTCAACTAGAAAAGCACTCTGCGAGTGAAAAGCACTCTGCTAGTGCAGACCTCCGCCACTGCAGCTTATTGCAGACCTCCGCGACTGCAGCTTATTTCTCGAAATCAGCTTTCCTTTCCTAGAATCAATTTATACTGTAGACGTATTTGAAATGTGTGTGACACCCGTGTGCAAACTTGGGGTTAAGGTTAGGGTTAATTCGGTGGAGCTTTTGCTCGACCTTAATCTTAACCTTTGACATAGGACTTTCAACATTGAATCACTTCCACGTCTCAACATAACAATTAATCCCTGAAAGTTTCACTAGTCTGTGAGTAAAATTGTGGCCAGGAAGTTGTTCACAAATAAGCAATCAGACAAATGGACAAACAGACAAAAAGGTGCGAAAACATAACCTCCTTCCAACTTCGATGTTAGAGTTAAAAATGTTTTCTCTTTACGGCATATAACATGGGGTAATTAACCATAACAGAGTTATTTTTATTTTTTTAAACAGTGCATGTATCCAAATATAATGACATTGCAGAATAATATACTTATCTTAACTTAATGTCGTTTGGGAATATTTTTTGACTATTCACTGTTCGTGGTCTTGCTGAATTTTTACCTATAAGAATAGTGCCATTTATTTTGTAATGCCAGTTTTTTTTTTTTTTTTTTTTATTCCCATAAAGTTCAAAATGATATCTTCTCATAATAATGGCCATTAGATGGCACTAAATAGAATTGTCAGTTGTATATATAGGGATAATTTTTTTTTCTTTCAAAATTATTCAATATAAAGGTTGTATTTTTGTATTGGTACGTTATTCTTCGAAATTAAGTTACGTTCTTATTAAGTTAATTTACTTGCAAAGCAAAAGTTTACACAATAAAATTCTAATATTATAAAAAACATTGATGAAAATAGCGTAAATACGGAAAATGAACTAATAGATAATGAAATACCTGCAAAAGCTTCAATACAAGTCAGCTAAACCAAGTAATTCAAGTATTTCAACTCCACTCAAAGTGTTTATAGCTTCGGCATCAATAATACCACCAGTTTTACAGTCAAAGGAATGTCTGAAAGTCTTCTATTACAAGGCAATGTGGCGAAATGATATCCCAACCGAATGAAGATGCTTTTCTGCAGAGAAATTACTGTAGCAAAAACATCACTTCAAACTTGCAGCAATTATTTTTATGTTAAATAGACCGACAAGTCTCTTTTTTATAGTTTATATAAGAAAGGCCTGTTTTAATGTTACTACTGCTCTTAAAATTTCAATTGTTAATTACTTCTCTTAGAGTTTATTTATTTCCTTACTTCCTTTCCTCACTCGGCTATTTTTTCCCTGTTGGAGCTTGGGCTTATAGCATTCTGCTATAAACCCAACTGAAAAGGTTCCCTGTCGAAGTAGTTTATGAAAATGGCCAAACAGGATGGTTCTTCGTGACGGGATATCATATTAGGTCTTAGAGTAACCTTGTCTAAAAGATTAAGATTCTGGGATACCTTATGGGCCGTAATTAGTAACGTACAATATTCAAATTTCTTGTGTGTAATTTACTTATACAACATGAATCTGCGAGTAGTGATAGCAAACCCGCTTACAAAATTTGATTATTGGGATTTGGCATACTACAGTATTTTCTACTGTCAATGATGGATCTTTTTCGTTTTCAAGAAAACTCCTCACCGAAACGTGAGTGTATATATGAATATTCAGGTTGAACCATGCATACTTGTAATTCAAAGAACAAATTAACGTTTACAGTAGGTATGGCCAAGTCTGTGGCAGATATTTTTGTTGATTTTTTTTTTTTAGTAGTTTCAAGGCATTCTGACAAGATACTTTTGGAATAGACTACAACACGTGCAGCTAAATGAAAACAATCGAATGATGTTTCTTTTTCTAGTTGGGTTCTTTGTTTAGATGAAGCCAATTTGATATTGGCTGAATTGATGAATACAAGGGTAAAGAGTATATCTTTTGCAAAATTCTCAAATTAATTAATTAATGTCGGCCTGAAGACATCGAATATGACAGTTTACTCTTTTACTAGATTCTACTGTTTTGTTTTGCCTATTAAGTAAGAAAGAGTAAACATGCACATAATAAGTTACCTAAGCATTTTCAAAAACAAGCTTTTTATCAAAAGAATATCTCTTCTTAATCTCCAACTCGCCTTTTTCTTCATTAGGGTGAAATCATAAAACTTCGTTTCGTGTGGTTGAATGAAGAGAAACCCGTAGGATCGATCTTCGTTGGAACGACGCCTGAACTGGAAATGGCTCTCTACACTGTATGTTTCGTTGTAATGCCAGATGCCAATTGTCCTGTTCAACTGGCAGGTCACAGGTTCTCCATCCAGACGTGGACATATAGTTCCAGGGGCAAACCAGTGATCGGCAGTGCATACCCCAACATTTAAGCAGATGGCAAGATGAGATTTGTTAAACTCACATTTTAGGAATGGATAGGTTTGTTATTCATTCAAAATATCATAAGATGGTTTCTCATTGACTTGCATGACATAGTCTAGAAATTCTAGAAGACGGAAGTCTTTCACAAATCTATTATTTATTTCATTTTTTAAACATATAAGGTCTGAATCTCACAGGTTTATGACCGGGGTTTGAAACAAAATTATCACAACGAAGATTTAATGTTTAACAAATCTAAATGAAATTTAGCTTCGTTAGATTTAAGGAAGGGGAAACAGAAGGGGAGTGTAAGTAATTACTTAAAGGAAAAATTGCAATTATAATATGGGAGATATACTGTACACTCATAAGATAAGTAAAGAATGTTTTGCATTGTCGTTATGGCAAGGAGGCTTAATACCTCCCTGTAGTTATGGCATGATTTTTTTCTCTAAAGAATTCTTTATTAAATGTATTGTGCATTATTATTCAATTCTCAAAGGACTCTTTTTTTAAAATATGAACTTGCTTTTATATTTGATTAATTCATTTTACTAACGACATTAAAATTTCCTGGTTATATCTAGACAAACAACTGTGTTTATGAAAATGTATAAAGATTGATGTTCAATGTTTAATGATGAATTGTACATTGTTTTGATTGTAAGAAACTGATATCATGAAGTTTCGTTTGTGTATTTGTCAATTTTTTAATTTGGCTTATGTCGATTTAAGAATTTACATATATTTCATGAAATTATCCCGTTTTTTATTTATAACAGACATTCATGAAATTAAGAGAAACAACTTCATACTCCAAAAAGCTGGAAAAAATATGGCTGTGAATACATATGGGATGCAAAATAGTGAAGAACCCTTACGTTATTGTTCTCGATAATATGAT
>NC_090727.1:121990855-121993355 GCF_036898095.1 Palaemon carinicauda | reverse complement strand
ACACATTTACATAATGGAGTAACATTACTAATTCTCCAATAAGTGCTAAAAGAACCCCTTCTAACTAACTTTCAGAAAATAGATAACTTTGGAGCTAAAAAATCTATGGTGTTCATAAAAAACAAAGGAAAACTACAATTTGGGTTTGCACCTCCGAGAGATGAAAAACAGAAAAGCCAAACTAGTTAGTTTAGCCTCAGAAAAATTGGAATGAGTAAGACTAAGTTTCTCATTACTCTGCTCACTATGAAACACTTCAGTCAAAAAGGTTGCCTTTTCCCATGAAAAGTAAGTGACAGAGCCATTTGGTCTGAGTAAAGGAGGAACCGTTATGTCTACACCAAAGAGTGCAGATTTAAGGGAGCCCACCATTTATGTTTCTGGGTTGTACCAGAAAGTGTTTCTTTTATGGTTTGATGAAATTTTCAGTTGAAGCATAAAATCTCTGAGCAAAAGCTTTAAGCTGAGAATAGATACTCCAAGTCAAATCTTATCTGTTACCCAAAGATGATAGACCTCCTGCTTCTCCAAATAAGCACGTCTAAAATAATCATTGAACCACGGTTTGTCTTTGACTCGGTGCCTTAACACACGAGAAGGGATATGCCTACCAATTATGTTGACTAGATTCTAATTCAAAGGATCAAAAGGCTCAACACTATTATACAATTATGACCAATTAAAGGTAAAAAAAAAAATAACCCAAAATGCAATCCAATCTGCTTGAGATTTTATATAAATCTTTTACGAGTATGAAACAAGAGAGATAGGCTGCTCGGTTTTCACTACTAATGAAAATAGGGCATTATCAGATATCCTAACTGAAAAACCTATCTTACTTGTGTAACGCCCGGGAATTGGTGTATACAAGATGTAAGGAATTACCCTACTTGTGAGTAGCTTCACTTTTGATTTGCTCACAGCCTGACTTAGAGGCAATGTTTAAAGCTCTTAAGGCATGATGATGGTAGGAGAAACAGAATTTAACCACTCCCTATGGTGAACATTGAAATCACTAACAAAAACAAAAGAGGCGTTTCTATTATCTTTTTCTATCTTAGTCATAATAGTAAGAAGACAATTGAAGATAGAATCCTTCATGTCTAGATTCTGGTAGATCGAACACAAATAGAAGTTGTTATGCCTTCCCCAAACTTTGATTACCTGGATCTCATGATATCCACTTTTATAGCAGGACTTATGAGAAGCAGGATACCAAGGGTACCTTTTTATTTGCAGAATTATAACTATTATGAGTTAAGTTTTGTTATTTTCTTTACTCTTTTTAATTATACCAAAGAACTTTGCTGCTCTAGTTAATAGCTCTATGTCTTATTATGTCGGAATGATTATACATTTTAAATGTTAATAATTTGACTTGATTTGTTATTTTGGTCATTTCCACTTCCATTAAAGGTTATTTAAGTTACTTCTCCATGTCGTTTGATACCTACTTTGCATACGAACATAGAACAACTTAGTATAAAAGGCCATGTAAATAGATATTTATACCACTGGTACTCTTTTATTGGAAATAAAATAATAATTCTATTAATTTTCATACAGTTTTTTGTCTGCTCACCATTACTATGTAGCAGCTTTCCTATCTTCTTCCTTCTCTAATACTGCTATAAATAACGTAATACAGATATGTAATAATCATACTGATGACTTAAAATACTGCAAAAACCATGAAGTAATGCATACTTTGTACAGCATGCAATTAAATGGGCATAGCTCACTTATGCAGCAAGACTTTTCTCTGTGAAGAAAATATTACCATCTGCATCATTACTAAATGCTATCGGTTTCATATGCCTTACATGTGCTATTTTATACAAACTGGTTAAGCTGATAAGTAGTATCTATCGTTATATTATATTCAAATAAAATCTATTACAGAAGAATTTATAGAAATTTATTGAACTTAACCCTGGATAGCTATCGTGATTTTTGCCCCATTTAAACGATACGTGGGGTAAATTTTGACCCCGGCTAAAATGATATTTATAAAAATTTATGATTTTTTAAGATTTCCATATGCTTTCTTTCTAGAAATAATTCAGACATTAATAAACACTACTGAGGAAGTAACAAAATCTATCTAACGATTAAAATTTCATTAAAAATAAATTGAAAATCAAGTATAGAAAAAAGTTTACTTATACATTTACCATGTATGCAATTCTTAAAACAATTAAAAAATGTATGTACACTGGATACTTCAGCAACATTTCCTGGGGTTGGGTAGGAGGTGGCTGGACCCCCAGAGCAATTTTTTTTTTTTTTTTCCCAAAGTTTGTGGGGGTTATTAAATGAAATAGCTGATGGCTAATTTTTTTTCTATAGAATCAAGTCATATTGTTGGTCAACAGATATGTGTTACAAAATCTGCACTGTATTTTTTTATGGCCGAGTTTCATAATAATAATTCCATAGATAAAATAAATGTATCTATCCACCAATACCGTATTTATGCAAGAAAATACACCAAGTAACA
>NC_090727.1:121975855-121988355 GCF_036898095.1 Palaemon carinicauda | reverse complement strand
ATATATATATATATATATATATATATATCAAAGCAACAATAATATTATAATTTCATTTTCTTCATTACTATATAACCACAAAACATAATGAAAAAAAAAGCAATTAGGAAAAAAAACAAAATTAAGATATGTATGCTTACTTGGCTGGTTTATTTGGTATATAGGCTACGTCTTGAAGGGACACCGTCATCTAAATGGGACAGGCTGTTAGTCAATAGTCAGATGTGGGCCTGGGTTGTAGTTTCTCCTACAACTCGCCACAACATGGTCTCGCACCTTCCTTATCGGGGCGAGGCGATCTTCCTTCACCCTTCTGCTCTATTGGTCGAATTAAGGAAGGGAGGTAACCGTACCAAGGAGGTAAATTGACGCTCATTCATCATAAGCCTACGCCTATATAATGGGTTACCCTCAACAAGATCCCACATATCGCATGTCATTGTTAAGATTGTCGCTCCTGACTGCAGTCATCACCAAATGTAAATCTAGACCTCCAGTTACCTCAAGTCTGTCCTTGAAGGCAACTTTGCACTTCTGGTGATCTCTATCTTAGAGAGGTTTAGGCAAGCACTGGAATGTTCGTCAATCTCGCCAATGATTCCACCCATAACAGCAGAAGTCAGACCTCCCAATTCTATCAAGGGGGTAAACATATGGGGGGGGGGGAGGGAGAGGGATCAAGATCTCTGGCATTCTGTTTCATCCTAACCTTGAACCACTTCCTGGTCAATACATTTTAGTGGGATTTTCTGGGCTGGATGGATTTCCCCCTCCTCTTCCTTCTCCACTATAGTCTGTCCAGAATGTCATGAAACATAGAGTAGGTTTCCGACGTTGCCGCTTTGCGTCAATTTCATTCATTAAATCTCACTTAAGGCGAAAAAACTGTGTAGATTTGGCATACACTTTGCCACATCTCTCTCTGTCTCAGGTTAGGAAGGTTAAGTAGCTTATCACTTTGGTTCTGATACCCAAGCGTGACGGTTTAAGATGGAAGGCTCCCCACGACAGCAATTAAGTGCTCGGACGCGAGAAGTCATATTCAATGTCCACGAGTACTTCAAAAGGTAGAAAGAAGACAAAACTGTTATGCATGGCTTTGACAAGGCAGTACAACGTACAATGGATGCAACTAAGCAGTGCAGTAATAAAGCTCGAAAACATTTAGTACATTAAGATTCCAGTATTGTACTTAACTAGCTTGATCGTAGGGTACAAAACGTTAAATTTTTATTTCCATCTGAGATGGATCTCTTCAAAGTTGTAGAAATACTGTGATATTTATTAAAGGACATTTACTTGTCTCCCGTACTTTATATGGTGCTCGAACTCTCCCTAAAAAAAAAATTTTTACATGAATGTTTTTAAAATAAACAAAGCAATCAACTTTATGAGCTGTTTTCGAAACACAAGGTCAACTTAATCCACAACAACCATTCAGCTTTTGTGTGACTGGAAAGATCCAAATCATGGGATTAAAAAGGAAATTTTACGACCGTATTAAAGGATCCGGAATGGAAGGATGCTGGGATTAGCTTGAGTCAGATTAAAAGTCTTGAGGAAGTTTGGCATCGCCGCAAACCTACTCGATGTTTCATGACATTCTAGACAGACTATAGGATAAGACACTTTTCAACCGGGTGAGGGGGGGGGGGGTCACACGAAGTGGATGGCTAGGGCGGTGGTGGTGAAATAAAGCCAGGCAAAAGTGCACTAATCCCTTCTTCTTCCCCCTCACCCTCCGTATTTGTGAAAGGGACTATAGTCTGTCTAGAATGACATGAAACATCGAGTAGGTTTGCGGCGATGCCAAACTTCCTCAAGACTTTTAATCTGACTCAAGTTAATCCCAGCATCCTTCCATTCCGGGTCCTTTAATACGGTCGTAAAATTTCCTTTTTAATCCCATAATCTGGATCTTTCCAGTCACACAAAAGCTGAATGGTTGTTGTGGATTAAGTTGACCTTGTGTTTCGAAAACAGCTCATAAAGTTGATTGCTTTGTTTATTTTAAAAACATTCATGTAAAAAAAAATTTTTTTAGGGAGAGTTCGAGCACCATATAAAGTACGGGAGACAAGTAAATGTTCTTTAATACATATCACAGTATTTCTACAACTTTGAAGAGATCCATCTCAGATGAAAATAAATATTTAACGTTTTGTACCCTACGATCAATCTAGTTCAGTACAATACTGGAATCTTAATGTACTAAATGGTTTTGAGCTTTATTACTCATAAAGCTTTAACTTTTATTCTTTATATAATTTGAATTCTGATATAATCAGTTTATATTTGAACATTATTAAATGTGCAGTCAGGTTCTTGAAGATATCTGTAGCCTGGCATCTCTCTCTCTCTCTCTCTCTCTCTCTCTCTCTCTCTCTCTCTCTCTCTCTCTCTCTCTCTCTTAGGATAATGAAACGATAAAATTAATATATATTTTCTTTAAAAATAAGGCACTGTTTTAATATAAAAATAAAATTGTCTTGGTTAACAGGAAGTAAATTCTCATATGAGGATGAAACCTCTAACATAGAAACAAGGAGTAAAACAAATGTATGCAGTGAAATCATTAAAGATTTTTCCCATAAGATAAATTGTTTACAAAAATATGTGTTGTTTACCGTCACAAGATAAAACTAAACAACAAAATAAAACAGAAGTTTTCATTAAATTAAATCAAGATAATCCTCCAGTGTTTTTCAGCATTAATGTGTTCTATACTATTCTTCATCAGATGAAGTACTTCTATAACAAATGAATCAACAAACTGATTCACAGCAACATCATTCTCTGTGTCTTTTATAATGATGTCTTCAACATGATTAACGGTATTTTTCCAATTTTCTGCTGTCACGCATGACAATGCCACTTGCAGCAAAGATGTTAGATCTGCCATTTTAAATGTATTCCTTTTGGCTACATAGTCTTTAACCTGCGCCCAAATGAGTTCAATTGCACTATAATGGCAGTGATAAGGTGGCAGCCTTACGACCCTGTGACCTTTTTCCAAAGCTATTTTGTCGATGACATATTTTGGAGCATTTCCATGTTTCACTGCTTTCACCATTTCAAGCAATTCACACTTCGTCAGATATTCTGGGGGATTTTCACCTTTATTTCTTAACCAGTCTTGGATCGCTCCCTTTGTGCTTGCCATGGTAGGAGGTTTGTCACTTTGTACTGAATGGTATGATGCGTTGTCCATAATTATGACGGACTGTTGTGGTATATTGGGTATGAGCTGCTCTGGAAACCATTTTTCGAATACAATGTGATTCATGTGGTGGTGATAGTCACCGTCGTTCTTTGCTTGGAATACCAACTGTGCATTTGGCACGAATCCTTGCTCAGATCCAGCATGCAAAATGATAATCCTACTCCCTTTCCCGCTTGGTGGGTTTATTCCAGTTGCTCCTGTCGAACTTTCATCCATCCAACACTTGGTGACTGTATAATTCTGATTAATCCAGGTTTCATCCAGAAATTTAACAGACTTTTTTCCTGTACCCCTAATATTTTTCATTTCACGTAGAAACTTGGTCCTGGCACTTGCAATATCACTTCTCTCCAGTAGAAATTTCCGCCCGTTAACTCTTCCGTATTTAAATCCAATTTCTTTAAGTATCTTACGTAAAGATTCTCTGCATCCACTAAATCCAATATTTTCTTTGACTTCAAGTAGAATGCTATCCAGCGTTAGAATTTCCTTTCTGACATAATAACCGAGAACTGTCCTTCGTAAAACGCGCTGATCAAATCCATCGATGTTGGTTACAGTTGGTGGTCTTTTCCTTTTCTTTACGTTAAAAACGGGAGCTTCATTTTCTTCTAAGTTGTCTTTTCCTTCCTTACAAATGCGATATATCGTACTTCTGCACTGCTTAGTTGCATCCATTATACGTTGTACAGCCTTGTCAAAGCCATGCATAACAGTTTTGTCTTCTTTCTCCCTTTTGAAGTACTCGTGGACATTGAATATGACTTCTCGCGTCTGAGCACTTAATTGCTGTCGTGGGGAGCCTTCCATCTTAAACCGTCACGCTTGGGTATCAGAACCAAAGTGATAAGCTACTTAACCTTCCTGACCTGAGACAGAGAGAGATGTGGCAAGGTGTATGCCAAATCTACACTGTTTTTTCGCCTTAAGTGAGATTTAATGAATGAAATTGACGCAAAGCGGCAACGTCGGAAACCTACTCTATGTTTCATGACATTCTGGACAGACTATAGTTCTGAGTCAGCACCATCTCCATCCTCATGTCTCTCACCCTCAAGTGCTCTGTCTACCTCCTTGTCATTGTCTGAGAAGTCAGCAACATCTAGGTTATCATCAACAACACTCTCTAACTTCATTAGGAGTGAGTTGATTTGATAAACCCCGAGAGCTTAATGGCGTCCACCCATGATCTGAAAAAATCAGCAGAATTGGTAATCAAAGAAAAATGGGCTAGATGGCCATATATGTCATGTTTGTTATAACCTCCCTTTTAATCTCGCTAACATTCTTTACAGACTATCACAGTTTCCAATAACCATGCTTTGTACAAGTATGAACATTATTGCACTTGGATAAAGCGTAAAAGTTATAAAAAGGAAAAAAAAAAAATAGAATTTGCATTCTTAGATAAAGGCAATATGGACATCTCTGTCAGCATCATTACCTTACTCATACATTTTAGCCACTATTTTCATACACTTTCCAACAGACATGCTTTATATAGGTGTAAATCACATTGAAATAAAACAAAAAGACATCAGCAAAAAGCAAAAAAAACTACAGAATTAGCATTCAATGATGAATAAACTACATAGCAAAATGTGACATCAATGCCAGGATTAACCTCACCCTAAGCTTTACACATCATTCTTACACACTTCCTGACAACCATGCTTCGCATAGGTATAAGAAAATATTGCACATAGAAATAAAACACAAAACATTTGAAAAATGCGAATATAACTGAATTAATAATCTAAGAATACTTGGATACATGGCAATATAGGGCATCTCTGCCAGCATCTACTACACATAAGCTTTACACATCAATCTCACATACTTTCCAACAATGATCATTCATACATGTCTAACCACTATGGCACAATAAGATAATATGTAATAAACTTTGTCTTTTGTCAAAATACCTTATTTAGTAAATGTAGGGTTAAACACGACCCCGAGGGATCTCCGAAGTACAGTAAGACTGGAGAAGACTATGCCCCTCCACTACTGAAGCTTCCCACCCACTGTCTTACAGGTTGAGTTAACTGGCATTTAGTCCAGATGAATTTAATGGGAAAACCTTACTCCGACATATGCTCAGGGTTGTGTATAACCTGTTGTACCTTTCCAGGGTTAGAATCAACATTTACCTCATTTTGGTTACAGTTGCAGATCATAGATAATTGTTTCTTTGTAAAGCAAAGTTCAGTAAAACACATTATCACGTTTCTTGTCACGATGTTCTTTGGTGAGTTAGTAGTCATTAGATAAGCAGTAACTTGTCATAGTCATTCTCTACTTTTGAAGGGTTTTAAGCAGTTTGCTAACAAATACTCAGTTTGTCCATTAATGTACCTTATAAAAAAAATTTACGTATATTATGTACATTTATGTCACACCAGTCAGGTTTATTTAGCATTAACACCCTGAATGAAAAGGGAAATTCCTATCAATTTTAGTGGAGGCTTGTTAATGGTAATCTACATGCCATGCACCGTTAAACTTGTGAAACATGTCATATAGTTGCATGCTGTCTTCGTTTCCCATTCTTTCCTTTATTTCAATTATTTTAAGTCATCAGGTTTGATGGCCTTCCAATTGTATTTTATTATATGCAATGATCTTTCTTGGTGCACAATAGTCCAACAATATGATAAAGATATACTTTTTGACTCCAAATCTATTAAAGAGCCTTTGGCAAGCTATCAATTATTTAGGATTCACCTCTTTCCAGTTTCAATTATGCACATCACATCTTTGATTTATTGCTTGGAGGGATATATAAACTATTGCTAACGTTATAAAAAAAAAAAATATTCCCTCCACATTGAGAAGCACCTATAAGAGCTAATCTCTTCAGAAGAATTATGTTGATGCTCATTCTTCCCAGTTTAGGGATGTTCAGTATAGGCCTACTATCTGGCAACTTCATCTCTCCATAACAGAAGTTTTTCTTCAGGAATATTGTTATGCCTTCTCCATCACAAAGCCTAAAAACATACAATATTCTAGAAGTTTTATCCCAGCTGTAACCAGATTGTGGAATGACCTTTATTAGGCAATTGAATCGGTAGAACTTCAGAAGTTCAAACATGCAGTGAATGATTCAAGGGTGAACAGGTTGTCATAAGTCTCTCTTCATGGATTATACATGACAGATCTATTCTAACGTTGTTACTGATCCTTAGATAATTTAAATTTTTTATTCATTACTTCTCATATATAGTTTATAAATTTTCTTATTTCCTTTCTTCACTAGGACATTTTCCTTGTTGGTGCCTGTAAGGTTGTAGCATCCAGCTTTTCCAAATATGGTTGTAGATTAGCTAGGCCTTTGTTTTGCAGTGGACTAGTAAAGGCTGACAATGGTGATGATGACTAATAATGTATGTAGGCAAAGAACACATGAGCCATGACCACAGAAATATCCAATCTTGTAATATTTGGCGATTCCAAGGACCTAATAACTCTAGCAAGGGCTGTGGTGGCCTATTGATAACGTCCCTGCCTGGTAATTGCTGGACTGGGTTTCAAGTTCCGCTCAAGATCAATACTTTCTTGTAGAATCTGTAACCTCACCATCCTTATGGGCTAAAGATGGGTGTTTTGGGGGAGCTTATAGTTTTACTTTCTGAGTCACCAGAAGTAATTGCCTGACCGCCAATACCCCCCCCCCCCCAAACAGGAGCACATTGAGGTGCGGGGCTTTGTGAGGAGAAACAGATTTAAGGGGTAACTCCTTCGTTAGAGCAACGTTCAGATTTGGTTGGTAACTGCCTCATTGAAGTTGTAATCAATAACTGTATTCTTATTGAACTAAGATGTGTATAAGGATAATAATGATAAAAAAAAATATTAGTGATAGTCATGATAAAATTCGCACATTAGAATATACAAAAACACTGCTGTGATATTTTGTCTGGTTTTACAATAAGAGCGTAGTACAGTTTGTTTTACAGACAAATGCAACTGTTATTCTAATATTGACATCTTATATATATATATATATATATATATATATATATATATATATATATATATATACATGTACGTGTGTGTGCGCGTGTGTAAACACATGACCACACACACACACACACACATATATATATATATATATATATATATATATATATATATGTATATATATATATATATATATATATATATATATATATATAACGTAAGGATACACATATATGTGCATATATACACACATACTGTATATATATAAATATATATATATATATATATATATATATATATATATATATATATATATATATATATATATATATATATATATATTATCATTATTATCATTATTATTATCATTATTATTATTAGCTAAGCTACAACTCTAGTTGAAAAAGCAGGATGCTATAAGCCCAAGGGCTCCAACAGGGAAAAATAGTCCAGTGACGAAAGGAAATGAAGCATTAAATAAACGATATAAGAAGTAATGAACAATTTGAATAAAATATTTCAAACAATTTTAAATCATTAACATAGATATTTCATACATAAACTATAAAAAGACTTATGTCAGCCTGTTCAACATAAAAACACTTGCTGCACGTTTAGACTTTTGAAGTTCTACCGATTCATGTACCTGATTAGGAAGATCCTTCCACACATTGGTCACCGCTGGAATGAAACTTCTAGAATACTGTGTAGTATTGAGGCTTATGAAGGAGAAGGCCTGAATATTAGAATTAACTGTATTAGGAACAGGATTGTATTGTGCAACAAGATCTGAATTCAAAGGATGGTCAGAATTATGAAAAATCTTAAGTGACATGCATAACATACTAATTGAACGATGGTGCCAGAAATTATCTAGATCAGGAAAATATAGATATAAATATATATATATATATATATATATATATATATATATATATATATATATATATGTATTTATACTTATATTATGATCTGGCATATAACGTCAATCTTTGCCTTATGGGTTTTAAAAGTAAATGTTTCTAAAATAGTTTAATTCAAAATCTGCTAACACAAACAAACTTTTGATAATTAAACCATTTTGGTAATACTTTTAAAACCGACAGGGCAAACCTTGACTTTTTCGTTAGTGGCGGTGCTAAGAAATCCAGGTATCTCCCCTGTGAATACAATTGTCACTGGGGACTTTAACATTTGCTTAATGAGGGAAGGAGAGAATGAGACCACCCGGAGACTGATAAACACAATGCGATCTTTTGACTACCGCCCCTCAATAACTAGACCAACAAGAGTCGGTTCAAATGACTCACTGTCTTTTATCAACCATATTTGGGCCAATAATAATCTTGTTAGTAATATTGGGATATTCTTAGCAGATATCACAGATCATTTCCCAATTTTCTGTAGTCTTTTAGTGACTCTCGATGACCATCTCTCAGAGGTTATGGATGTCAAAATACGTGTTCCCCAGGGATCAGTCCTAGACCAGTTATTTTTCCTCGCCTATATCAACGATCTACCTCGGTCAGTTGGTAGGTTAAGCTCCATACTCTTTGCAGATGACAATACGCTTCGTTTTAGACTTAAAGATATCTACTCCCTCTGTGATACACTAACCGCTGATTTAATTCATGTCAAAACCTGGCTACTAGCAAATAAGTTAACCTTAAATGAAAGAAAGACATACTTCATAGTCTTTTCTTTGCGTAGAGTTCCAAATAACATAAGGGTCGCTATAGGAAATCACACTCTTGACCAGAAGTCAAGTGGAAGATTTTTAGGGATAATTCTTGATAATAAACTAACTTTCTGTGAACATGTTAATATGACAGTTAATAAATTTGCCAAAGAAATGGGTATTTCCCCTTAGATATTATAAAATAATCGTATCACTCGTTTGTATCTCCTCACCTAAATTACTGCAATACGGCATGGGGGAGTAGTATTAGAAACGTCTTGCAACCATAATAATAATAATAATAATAATGTTTATTGGACAAAAAATATTTACATTCAAAGATTTACAAAAAGAAAAAAAGACTCAGTCCAAGCCCATGTGGAGCAGAGCTCTTCGGGCAATAATACAGCAAAATAATATCATCAATTAAGTAAAAATAAAAAATAAAGTAAATATGGATATAGATATACAAAATGTATGCATACATATACATAATCATATGTATACAAATAGATACATATAAATGAGAATCTTAGCCTAAAAACAAATGGAAATGCATATTTATATGATAAAGAAAGATGGTATATGAAAGCTAATGGTATATACATTGAAAAATTGTAGATATTAAGCAAAAAACTCAGTAAAAGAACTAGTTTTACAAATAAAAAAATATTCTAAACAATGAAACATACTTGCGTTGTGGTTAGGTAGGCAAGTATAAATATTTATTAATAAAGCTTAATACCCAGATAACAGGAGATTTGTATATGATTTCTTAAAAGACCGAAAGCTAAGCAGTGCCTTTAGATAAGCGGGCAGAGTATTCCAAAGTTTAATACATTGGTATAGATACGATTGCTCGCATCTATTAATACGTATGAAAGGAAGAGTTAAGTTTGAATTTCTTGTTCCATATGGATGAACTGATTGTTCCTGAATTATTTTTCGTCTTAAATCTGGAAATTTGTTCAAAATAAGTGTTTGGAACATCATATTCATTAAGGAGAGCTTATAAGTGTCTTCCAGCTTCAATATCGAGAGAGACCGGAAGAGTGGCGATGTATGAGCTAAGTAATCACTGGAGCTTATGATTCTTACCAGTCTTTTTTGAATTACAATTAATGGTTGCAAGACATTTCTACTACTACTCCCCCACGCCGTATTGCAGTAATTTAGGTGAGGATATACTAACGAGTGATACAATTGTTTTATAATATATAAGGGGAAATACTCTTTTAATCTATATATGATACCCATTACTTTGGCAATTTTATTAACCATCATATTTACATGCTCACAGAAAGTTAGTTTATTATCAAGAATTATCCCTAAAAATTTACCACTGGACTTCTGATCCAGAGTGTGATTTCCTATAGCAACCCTTATGTTATCCGGAACTCTACGTAGAGAAAAGATTATGAAGTATGTCTTTCTTTCATTTAAGGTTAACTTATTTGCTAGTAGCCAGTTTTTTACACGAGTTAAATCATTGGTTAGTGTGTCACAGAGGGAGTAGATATTTTTATGGCTAAAATGAAGCGTAGTGTCATCGGCAAAGAGTATGGAGCTTAACCTACCTACTGATCGAGGTAGATCATTGATATAGGCGAGGAAAAATAACGGTCCTAGGACTGATCCCTGGGGAACACCTATTTTGACATCCATAACCTCTGAGAGATGGCCATCGAGGGTCACAAATTGTTTTCGACTCGTTAAGTAGGATTTTAGTAAGAGTAACGCATTTCCACGTATTCCATAATGTTCGAGCTTTTTAAGCAGCACATCATGAGACACTGTGTCAAAGGCTTTACTCAAATCTAAAAAGACCGCACCAAGGTATTCATTTTTATTCATCGCATTGTAGATATTTTCAAGAAGGTCATTAACAGCATCACTTGTACTAACGCCACGCAGAAAGCCATACTGAACCGTTAATTGTAATTCAAAAAAGACTGGTAAGAATCATAAGCTCCAGTGATTACTTAGCTCATACATCACCACTAATTCCAGTCACTCTCGATATTGAAGCTGAAAGACACTTATAAGCTCTCCTTAATGAATATGATGTTCCAAACACTTATATTAAACAAATTTTCAGATTTAAGACGAAAAATAATTCAGGAACAATCAGTTCATCCATATGGAATAAGAAAATCAAACTTAACTCTTCCTTTCATACTTATTAATAGATGCGAGCAATCGTATCTATATCAAGGTATTAAACATTGGAATACTCTGCCCGCCAATCTAAAGGTATTGCTTAGTGTTCGATCTTTTAAGAAATCATATACAAATATCTTGTTATCTGGGTACTAAAGCTGTGTTATTAAACATTTATACTTGCCTACCTAACCATAATGCAAGTATCAGTTTCATTGTTTAGAGTATTCTGTTTGTAACACTAATTCTTTTATTGAATTTTGCTTGATATCTACAATTTTTCAATGTATATACCATTAGTTTCATATACCACCCTTCTTTATTATATTAATACAAATTTCCATTTGCTTTTAGGCTAAGAATCTCATTTATATGTATCTATGTGTGTATATATATACTTATGTATATGTACGTGTACATTTTGTATATCTATATCAAGATTTACTTCTTATTTTTTTTATTAATTGATGATATTATTCTAGTTGTATTATTTCCCGAAGAGCTCTGCTCCACATGGGCTTGGACTGAGTCTTTTTTGTAAATCTTTTGTATATAAATATTTTTTGTCCAATAAACATTATATATATATATATAATTTATATATATATATAATTTATATATATATATATATACATATATATATATATGCAAATATACATATATATATATATATATATATATATATATATATATACATATATATATGCGTAAAAAATCACAGGGAAACGAGATGCTCAGATGCAAAAGAACCACAGGGAAAATGAAAATAAGAAATATAAAATTAAGTCCTGACTAGTTGCGAGTTGCTTCTTGAGAGGACTGATTCATTGAACTAGGTTTCTTTATACTTATCCAGTTTCCTACGGCGCCGTCGGTCGCGATGCTTGCATATGTTCAAACCAGAGCGTGTGATAGCAAATCGGCCGTATGAAAGCTCACCCACGGCCGGCCGGATGAACTTTCGCCAGTACTAAAGTTGGCCGTACGGCAGTCGTAGTCAGGACCGAGGACGTAGCGTGTAATTGCTCACCATATGGTATGACATCAGTCTGAGTGGCTGAAGGACGCTCATGTTGACTATTTGCTTCTCTCATGCAAGTGTCCTTTTTCTCTGTTAAAGGTGATACCTGACTTAAGAGTTCCAAATATGTGTCGTGATCCATTCGCATGTAGTTAAACCAGTCATCTTTTTCTAGTGCTAGTTCCTTCATTAAGTTAACATGAGAGTATTTTTGTCGTTTATGCAGCCATTGTTTGAACCAATTCTTCCTTTCTCTTGTTTTCACCTTCAAGTAGCACGCTAGAGCAATAGGAACGAGAATGTCGTCGAGATAAGACATGTCACTACTCCACCACAAACAGTGGCATCCTGACCCACTTGCCTCCGGCCGTTCAAATACGTGTAATAGCTCTAGCCGTAAGCCAAAATTTTCCTACGGCGCCGTAGGCCAGGTTGGCCGTAGTAAACCGGAT
>NC_090727.1:121840855-121973355 GCF_036898095.1 Palaemon carinicauda | reverse complement strand
GGGCATTATCCTTCTTGCTTGGGTATTGTCACTGCCGCTTGCATCTGTCATTCTTCGCAGATTTGGAGGCCTTTAAACCTTTATATTAGCGGTGAAGACTCAACGGATGACTGGTGCCTTGGCCAAAGTACTACCTATAATGTACACAAAGATTAAGGGCTTGTACTATTATAGGATTATTAGTATCGTTGAGCAATTGGTTACTTTATTCATAGCTTCTCCCTTACTAATATTTTACGATACCACAATTTTTCTTAGCGAAGTTTTTGTTTTGTAAAATTGTATTGGTAGTTTTTGGTTATATAACCAAAGCTTGATGGTTGTTTAAACGGATCTTTTGTGGGAATATTTTTGACATTTGCTTCATACATTTGCGGGGAATTAATTATTATTAATGGGCCCCAGGACCCAGCGCAGGACCACATGGCTTAAATATTTGATAACGCTTTCACTTTTCTTATTATCCTTATACCAGTCAAAACCGGAATCATGTAAGGCAACTAATCAAGAATACTAGATTTCTTACAGTATTTTAAGTTTTTAGCAATATCAACCCAATATGTCTTTACTAACCCTAGATCACTGTTGGATACTACAACAAAGTTTTCAGAATTTACCATCTACTTATAATCCCAAACTACCAAAACCAGTTCACCTGTTTACTCAAATATCAGGGCCTCAGTATTGTATACAATAGGGATCACCAAAGATACCAAGAACTTGTCCACAGGACTTTAGGCCAATTGCGAAGATTTTGAAAATTCTAGCAGACATAAACAACTTAAATAGTACATTACTGGGTAATTGTGAGGGCATATCATTGTAATTTTTATGTGTTTAAAAACATATATTTTGAATCCTTGCCATAACCATTTTTTACACCAAATTTAGAAATATCCCAGTGTTCTGAACGGCAAAAAAAAAAAAACATGTCTCTTGCGTACTATTACGATCGACGAAATCTGTAAAAAACAAAGTATACAAATTTCTATATTTGGTTGGCATCGTCTCTTAAGGTTGATCCTTCATCTTGTTTTTAGATAAGATTGTAATTTAGTGAAACCTTTATTTTTAAAACGTCACCTAAATACATACCATTCTATGAAAACTAAATGTAGGCCACGATGACAAAAGTTCCCCACAAAATAAAGATCTCCGAACACACACACACACACACACACATATATATATATATATATATATATATACATATACATATATATATATATATATATATATATATATATATATATATATATATATATATAAAATTGCATATATATATAAATATATATATAGTATATATATATATGTATATATATATATATATATATATATATATATATATATATATATATATATATATATATAAATTACACCCATGATGTTTTATTCAATATCTGATGCTGACCAGTGTTTGAAATTGTCGATAAACTGGATGTGGTCAAGAAGGTTTGAGACGTCCCAGTCTCTTAACATGTACGGGAGTTCGATCTCCGCTTAATCCTTTGATTGACGCGGCAAAAGTTTGTGATCGTACGAGTGAAGCAACAGCAGTTCCAAAAAGGACTGTTGAGAGAATCATTAAGGAAGGAAATGATTTCGTAAAAGAATTTGGACAAGGTATGTTCAAAGATGAGAAAAAAATTCGTCCTCGACCAGTGATCGATCTGGATGATTTTGACAATAGTGTTAAGGTTCTATGTTAGAAAAGAGCTACCCGCCATAACTACTGTTTTGCAAGAAGCCCGCAAATTTAAGGGTTGTCGTGAACCTCTTAGAAAAATCTTGCATGAAATCGGATTTAATTATGGGAAAGTGAATGGCAGAAAATTTTTATTAGAATGAACTGATGTGAACAGCTGCAAAGAATAAGTTTTTGCGTGTTATGAGGAAGGTATACGAAAACGAGAATCAGCCTATCGTGTACCTGGATGAGACGTGGCTAAATCAGAACTATACTGTTATTAAATGCAGGACAACAAAAGATAGGAAAAAAAGGAATAGGGGTTAACCCCCCCACCGGCAAAGGGGCTAGACTGATAGTCGTGCACGCCTGTATCATATGGAGGCTGCCTATGAAAATTATTTCCACATACTGTATTTACTATACGCAACGAGCCCATTTTTGCATATAATTTAACTACCCTTTCTTATTATGGGCTGAAATATAGAAATATAAAACATGAAAATCTACATAGCATCGCAATGAGGGCATAGTTTACATTAGATTTTTCTATTAAGAAGTTTTCATGCCCACATACATGCATTTTATATATATATATATATATATATATATATATATATATATATATATATATATATATATATATATATATTTGGGTGTCACAAGCGTATATAGGTAGAAATTCAAAGTAATGATATCAAATCCAGCACATGCTGCTCTGGTTCCTTGTCAAATGAAAACGATTCCACCAAATTTTCATGAACATTGGGCAATATTTAATGGTCGCGCAAAATGAACGTTTTTATAGCTCCTCTGAGATTCGACCTTAATTTCCATCAAACAATAAAATTCTGGCTTTTTCTTCTATTGCATATAGACCGACAACTAATGGCTGCAGAGAGTTCATATTTATTGAAACTATTATACAATACCATTGAAAGAAAATAAATATAAACTCCATTAAATTTCCCTTTTCAATATATTGATAATATAATCATCATAAGACAAGATATTTTACCTCATCAACAATTACGTCTCAGGACAACTCAATTTTTATCAGTAATGTAACTGATGTATCGACTTCTGATTTCCTGCAGAAAACAAAGATCTTCTCTTCTTCTTACTCCAGTGCATTCTTCTTGAGTTCCGCCTTCCTTTTTTTCGGGACGGCTTTGGTGTGGAGGCGGGCAAGCTTCAAGAGGAACTGGGTTTGCCTTTCTTCCTTCGTCCGTCGTCCTAAGAAGCGTAGAATGAGGGCTATTCCTCGTTCTGCGAGGTCGTTCGTGACCTTCAGGACACCAACTCGCTTCTTTGCGCACTTGAAACTTGAATCTGTGTTCCATGTTTCAGGACTCAGCTCAAGGAAGGTCGGCTCCTGGGAATACCTGCCTCCTAGGACACTTTTGAGGAGCTCCATCGACCGCACTGAGCAAAAGGCGGAAAGCGGCCCGTTGAGATTGATTGGTGTCTTCGACTCGGGGCGCCGTGGATTGTTGGTCGTTGAAGGACGCTTCATCCCCTCTACCATCGCCGCCTTCTGCTCCAGGCTGATGCGGTCATCAAAGATGGCCAGTCCAATCAGATCCTCAGAAAGGTACCAGAGATGGCGCCGCATCGCACCTTCCACAACCGACGCCACCCCATCGTCGCAGATCCTCTTCACGTCAGTTATGAAGTCCAGGTCGTTCTTGGCTGCGTAGGACGGAATCATTGCCTCGTTCCAGTATTTCGAGTAGACCATGGTCACAAAGAATGCCACTCGACGGATCTCCGCCAACTCCCGCCTGCTCATCTCTAGCTGGTCATGGAAGAGCATGATCTTCACGGCGTAGATGACCTTGGCCATCCATCTGGCCATGTGGTAAGCACCAGGAGCAAGGAAGGATGTAGGGACTCCTCCTCCAAGGTAGGCCACGCTGAGCAAGATTATCTCTTTGTAGTCTTCGCGTGGATGATTCCCACAGTCAAGCAGATGTTTTAAGTGACGAAGCATCTCAAGGCGGTGAGCTTCTTCGTCGTATGACAGAACAGTCAATGTCAGGGGCTGTGGTCGGCTCTGGTCAACAGAAGGCCAACAATTCTGGAGCCTCTTGAAAATGGATATGTCAGGACCAGATGATGGGCCCATGCAAGCCACGAAGACATCCTTCAGAACAACTTCCAGGATGTGGTGGCGGCATGGCAACCACACCAGGGGCTTCTCCAGTGCATGTTCAATCCTGATACATGCTCCTTGAACCATCCCCGTGTTGGCTGCTGTTGTGTCGAATGACATTCCAATGATGTTGCCCTCCAAGCTGCCTTCCCGCACCAGCTTCAAGACTGTTTCCGCAACAGCTTGTCCTGTTCCGTCAGAAGACACAGGAACACCCAGAAGTTCCTCCGTATCCTCCCCGGACACCAAGACGGCAACCCTCTCCTCCAATGACCTTCCGTCCGCTAGACTGGGTAACAGCTTGCCGTCCCAATGCAGCACCAAAGGGACTTCAGGCTTGAAGGAGAGAGACATGGCAATCTCTTCACGGTTCTTGACTCTGGCCCGGTGGATTGACAAACGGGACACAGTGATACATTCGATGTCATGGCCGAGGCTCATTGCAGCAGCGGCGTAGGAGGATGTTGCAGCACGGACGGACAGGTTGTTGCGTTCCCAAGCAAGGGTCAGCTCCTTGGTGAGCTTGTTCTCCTGGGGAAGTCGACGGCGTCGAGATGTAGCTGGTGTCAGGGATTTGAAATCGTCCTCCATGTCTTCGTTGGCTGATGAGGATGAAGTAGAAGACTCTAAAGCCACGTTACGATCAAGAGTGGATGACGAAGCAGCCGCGTTCTTCTTCTTCATCTCCTCCATCCTTTGTCTCTTATGTCTCTTCTCCTCAGTTGCTTGTTTCAGCTTCTCGTCCACGCCAGCCATGGAGCAGCTCTGCCAGTCCTCCCTCTGAGCCTTCAAGAATGCCTTGTCTTCCTCGGGGATCTTCGCTTCCATTGCCTTAGAATGCGCGATGTCGAACATATCTTCGAGGATGTCTCTGAAGATGCATCTCTTCATTTCTTCCATCTCTGTTTTTCGTGACTTGGATTTCGCCAAGGTGCAGTACTCTTTGTACAGCTTGAGGATCTTCTTCTTCACCCACGACACATCCGACGTCGGAATGTTCGCACGTCGCCACACTTCCATGACCTTCTCAGCTGTAGAAGCTGCAGCAACAAGAAGAACCTCCTTATGGATCTTGTGATGGAACAAAAACACCTGGAGAACCTCACCTATCGACGGAAGACGATTCCCCGGAAATGACGATGTTGGGGACTTCTTCAGTAGCCATACAACTTCCTTAGATTGTGTTTTACACGCCATTACGACCTGGAAACAAAAAATGACAGAATAAGTTTCACACACCTTAGCCTATCTCTCTCTCTCTCTCCTGTTTCCTCTCTCTATTACCTATCTTTCACACCCACCTTCCCTCACCTTCACCAAATAAACAAAGTAACACAGAAAAATATTTGTCATTGTAAAATAGAGCTCACCTAATGCCCCTACAACACTGACCGCTGCACGCTATGCCAGTGACCGCTGCATAACTTCACTCTCTGACTCCCAGCAGAAAACTGAAAGAAATGCGCGACCAGTAAAAGACGAGATAGGAAGCTGAAAATTTTCCTGTTTAAACTTGTCACGACAGGAAACAAGGGCAACAAGTGCTGGAGTGTGTCAAAGAGAGAGAGAGAGAGAGAGAGAGAGAGAGAGAGAGAGAGAGAGAGAGAGAGAGAGAGAGAACGAACTTGGTTGTCTGGAGGGAAGCAAATTGTACATAAAACTGTGATTGCAAATAATTCCAGTAAACTGAGAACTACAATTATAAAAATGGAAATGACCAGGAGTTAAAAGGTTAAGAGTTAATTGTCAAACTCGGCTCGAAAAAAAAGCAGGATTAGTCTAACACCCTAAATCAGTTAATCCGCTGGTCAGATTCTTCTTCATATCTTCAGAGGGGGTCTTGAAGGTATGCTGTCCGAAATATTTTGATGTAGATACGATGCATTGAGAAAAGAGCTTCTTTCACTCGCCACTTTCGTTTGGTTCGACTATAGCAGTGCACACAACCTCACCATATTCATATGTTATAGATGGAAAGGGGGGGGGGGCCATTAGGTCTACCTGCTGACTCGTAAGCAGCTATTGTCTGACCCTCCCTAGTTCTAGGTTTGGTGTAGAGGGGCACAGGTGCTGATCATACGTATATATAGTCGGCCTCTAGGGCATTGTCCTATCCACTGCCTTGTTTATCATGAATTACCATTAAACCTTTAAATAGAAAATTTTCTAGATTAATTTTGTTGCCCAAGATCTCATGATCGATTCCCCGAGGTCCCCTGTCCTTTCGATAAAGCACATATTACCACCCCTGTAATAGGTTTGGCGATGTCCGTAATCACTTATCCAGCGCAATCCAAACCGTTTCCCTTACTCGGCCCTTTTGAATATTTATTCTTGTAAAACACATTCAATATTATTGGTCCTCATACAATTTCCCTTAGAGCGGCGCTTCCTCCATGAAATGGTATCGTTTCGCTCCTCCAATGTCGTCATTTACCTGGTGTGAATAAGAGCAATTCAATAGTTTCTTGAAAGTTTAAACGTGACTTGACATCACCATTGATAAAATTTTTCTATTCTGTTTATACAAGTACATGACTGATAAAATGTTTATTGGCCTGCAGATGAAAACTATATAATGCCTACGTTCCTATCTATTTATTATTGAATATAACGTACTACGATGAAAGTGGTATAATTTCAGTTAAAACAAAAACAAAGCAAAAAATCAAAGAAAAAAAATCTTGTTACCGCCTCCCATTTTGATTTCTTATTTATCCTGAGCATAATGAATATTTGAAGACCGAAGATATAGACACTCACCCACCACACACACACACAAGCACACACAGACACACATACATATATATCTATTTATATGCATATATTTATGCATATGTATATATATATATATATATATATATATATATATATATATATATATATATATATATATATATGCGTAAAAATCACGGGGAAACGTGATGCTCAAATGCAAAAAAAAAAATATGAAATATAAGATTAAGTCCTGACAAGTTTCGTGATACTTCTTAAGAGGACTGATTTATTGAACGAGGTTTCTTTACATTGTATAGGTACAGTACTTGTTTGCTTGCTTGTCCAGCCTTGTGCTAGACAAAGGCTCTTGCGTTGGCAGCACGTAGGTGGGGGTTAGTTTTTACTTATGGATTTTTATTTATAAATATTTTACTTTAGTGGGAGTATTGGAGGGTAATTACAACTGGTTCTGGTGATGAAAGGTACAGTAAACGTACGAACAGTAAACGTACGAACATACATATAGAGATATTTATAGAACAATGACGCTCCCTGACCAGCTACCTGCGTTGTTATCAGGCGTTTCCTGGGCGGAGATCAAACCTCATTAGACACCTGCAAGAAAGGGTAATTTCCGGTGACCGTGAAATTTTTGTTTTGACTTTGAATACAATTTCTTTATATCAATAATGGTAGCCTTATCCATATAAATACAAAAGCAAAAATACATGTATATACATATAATTTTGCTTATGTATTTATGTATATATGTATATTCATATAATTTTGCTTATGTATTTATGTATATATGTATATACATATAATTTTGCTTATGTATTTGTATGGATAAGGCTACCATTATATATATATATATATATATATATATATATATATATATATATATATATATATATATATATATATATATGCATATACATATATATATATATATATATATATATATATATATATATATATACATATATATATATATATATATATATATATATATATATATATATATATATATATATATATATATATGTATATATTTACATATATATTTACGTATATATACATATATACATATATATATATATATATATATACATATATACATATATGTATATATATACGTAATATATACTGTATAATATATATGTATATATATACGTAATATATACTGTATAATATATATGTATATATACGTAATATATATAATATATATGTATATATATGTATATATACATATATATATATATATATATATATATATATATATATATATATATGTAAACTGAAAAGGAGTTGATATGAAATACAGAATAGTTACCTAAATTATTAGTTAGGAAAATATCGTAGAAGTATCTCCATTCCATTATCCGTTGCCATCATCCGATTGAGATGCGAAATTGGGTCGTCAGTTGGTCATCACAAAATACTCAACATTTTTCATCAGTTAAACACGGAAGTGTCTCTCTCCTTCTCAATTGCACAAGAAAATCAGAGCAGCTTTTTCATAGCAGCTCAATATTTGGGATGGCTGATTGCATAAACAATAAGGTTGTAAGTGTACCCAGCCAACAAAGAATCCCAAATGTAGAAGAGAGGAGTAACAATAGACTTGTAGTAAATACCAGCAATACTGATGATGCAATAGGGTATCCATTCAATGAATCAGAGAGATCCTGTTGCAAGCGCAACCTTAGCCAAACGGTGTTCATTGGATGTCTTTTGCTTTTTGGGTAATTTCTTGGAGATGTCTCCCATCTTCTTGGCCTGATCATACATCTGTTTCTCCTAAGTCGAAGCTGCCTAACATTATATGATCGGGAACAGGTAAAAACTACTATTGGAGAACCAGAGGTAAATATAGTACCAAAGATCATTAGCGAGATAGAGTATCCCAGACAGTTATGGTCCCTTCTGGGACATACCTGCATTATCCGAAGAATGGGAGGACAAACAAGAATACAGTCCTAAGTCCAGATGAAGATGATGTTTAAAATAGATATGGTGATTGTCTTTAATGCCAGAGCAGCAAGAATTTGAGAGCAAATTTAAGATGAATCAAAGAATTCTACAGATTTGCCTAATCAAAATATTCTGAGTGGCCTTTGCTGAACGCGTTGTAGAGGCAGCAGGAAAGCATCTTTAATTAATACTTTTGTTGACCGAATGCCCCAATTATAATAACTTAAGGAATAGATATTTGTTTGAGGCTCGAGGTGAGGGTAGCAGGTTCATCCTTGCCAAGATTCTTGGACATGATATATCCTGCTATGCAAGTGGCATTTTTAGATTTATTTCAGAAGCAGGTCTTTTGAAAACTATTCAACTTTTATAATGACATTCAACTTTTATGATTTTAATTGAATATTCTTTTATATATATATATATATATATATATATATATATATATATATATATATAAACTAAATGATATCGGCGTCAATGACCTTATATGTCAGGATGCCTGAAAACTTTAAATCAATCAATCAATCAATCTATATATATATATATATATATATATATATATATATATATATATATAAATATATATATATATATATATATATATATATATATATATATATATATATATATATATATATATATATATATATATATATATATATATATATATATATATATATATATATATATATATATATATATATATGTATATATATATATATAAATATATATATATATATATATATATATATATATATATATATATATATATATATATATAACTATATATATATATCATAGTTATGGATCCTGTTTCTGTCAAACAGATGAGAGGAACGAAATTATCTCGAGACGTTTAAGGATCGGGAAAACTTGATTAAACAACAGACACATTTTGGAAAGTTGCAATGCTTCAAAATGGGTGTAATGGTATGTGGTGTTTTCTGCTGAGCTTATTTTAGTGCATTAATCAAAAAATGTGACTAGAGAAAGAAATCTCATCTTAATGAAGGGTTTACGTATCACTGAAATTTTGAGAGATAACGATGGAAACATGTACTCATCCCTTATTTAAAAGTTGCCAATATCCCTCAAATATATGTAGTATCTTATATCAGAATTTCTTATATTATTCATAATAGTATCTTAACTTATCCTCTTATTCACCAAATCCCATGCGGATGATGTTAGCTTTATTCTGTTGAATTCATATCTTAATTGTCATATAATTTCTGTACCACCTGTTAATTCATTGTTATCTGTTTGCGTACACGAATGATGAAATTAATTTGAAATTAATATCCTCTCTTTATCATATCACTCTCTTTATTCCTTCCAATACTGCAATAAATGACTCTTAAGAGTCTAGTGATTGACCTTTGTCCCTAAATTCTACAAAATCAATCCATCTAAACATCTGCAAATATGAAATTTATCTCTTAATTTTGTCCTGTAAAGCTTGAAGGATATCTACTTTTCTTTATTTGTCATTCAGGCTTCTGTGAATTAATCTTATCACCCACCTCTCTCTCTCTCTCTCTCTCTCTCTCTCTCTCTCTCTCTCTCTCTCTCTCTCTCTCTCTCTCTCTCTCTCTCTCTCTCTCTCTCATTCAAATCTAGAGCATTTTTTGTTCTCTCTTTCATAAAATATTTCATGTTTGCTGATAATGTTTCTTCATCTTCCTTTCTGATTTCCTCATTTCACAGATTTATAGTTTCCGCAGAATTCTTTCTACCAATTATTCCTATTTTTACCACTATTAGTCAAGTGTAAAACAATCTATACTGCGCTATAGTTGATTTAACCTTTTAAAAGGAACTGTTTTTCTGTTTGATAGCAGTCCTTGCTTACATTAAAACCAAAATTTGTGCCTTTGGGTTTAGTTCCACACTCATAATTTGACCTTCCTGAAATTATTTGTTGCATATTCAAAATATGTAGGTAGTATTCATTCCCATATAGTATTGCTTTCAAGGTATAGGTGATGGAATGGGTAGTTAAATTCTCAAGAAAGAAAAAAAAGGGGAAACAAATAGTATAGTTCTAGACAAAATGAATTGTCAAATCTTTCTATAATGTTGTCGAAGAATTAATCAAATAGAAAATTTCAGTTTGACAGATACCATCATCCTACACAACAAATGAAGAAAAACTGTGAGTCGTTATGCTTCGAGAGGGGCCATGATGCCACTTGCAGACAATAGCAATTTTCTTGCACTCAACAGAATGGCCGAAGATGAGGGATATAAAAGAATAAGAGAATGCCAATTTATGATGGACATAAAGAAAACAGATAAGGCTGGAATCACTGATTAAATCGGCTTAGCTTTTATAATTATAATTGCTCGAATATTTTTTTTAAATGTATATTTAGTAATCGAGACTCAAGTTTCTTGGCAAGTTAAAAGAAACACAATCTAAACGCTCAAAATTTTGACTCTAGTGAGAAAGAGAATTCCAAAGTGAAAAAGAAATAGAACAGTACAAACACGTAATTAAATCTATACCTTGAAGTTCTGGAACCATATTAAGGTACAGTATTGTATCCCTTAATTCTCAAGGTATATGGACGAAGTACAATATTATTCCAGACGGAGCCTCTTAGATCTATGGTAATTTCCTCCAAAAGCCAGTTTGGAGAGAGTATGTATACAACACTGATGTTGCTCAAGCGCACCAATTTTTCAAACTGCTTGAGCATGTCATCACTTATCAAATTTGGCGGCTGATCATGGTGGATGTCGTGGACATAGGCAACTTCTGGTATGGACACAGTACTCTTATAAGGCTAATCCGCAGCCCTCCGTGCGTAGGTGTGATTGGGTGTTAACATGAGCCTAAAATAATTCCAAGATGTGATTCAAAATATTTTTTCTTGGAAAAATGCAGTGAGGGTTGAGGGTCGAAAGGCAAGATTTAATATCATTCATGTAAGAGATTCTATTATTACATAATGAATTTACTTTATTCTTTTACCTTAACTATTCCTTTTAATCATGCATTTGCCATCATATTTCCCTACAAGTTTCACAATTAGAATTCGAGAAAACTGCAAAACCATTATCTATATTTAATGAATATGATATAAACTTAAAGAAACATTACAGTCATGATTCATCATCATCATCATCATCATCTCCTCCAACGCCTATTGACGCAATGGGCCTCGGTTAGATTTCGCCAGTCGTCTCTGTCTTGAGCTTTTAATTCAATACTTCTCCATTCATCATCTCCTACTTCGCGCTTTATAGTCCTAAGCCATGTAGGCCTGGGTCTTCCAATTCTTCTAGTGCCTTGTGGAGCCCAGTTAAACGTTTGGTGAATTAATCTCTCTTGGCGAGTGCGAAGAGCATGCCCAAATCATCTCCATCTACCCCTCATCATGATCTCATCCACATGTGGTTCTCGAGTAATCTCTCTTATAGTTTCATTTCTAATCCTGTCCTGCCATTTAACACCCAATATCCTTCTGATGGCTTTATTCTCAAATCTATTAAATCTATGGGAGATTGTTTCATTGTTATACCACGACTCATATCCATAGAGTAACACCGATCTCACTAAACTGATATATAGTCTGATTTTTATATGAAATCTTAGGCGATTTGATTTCTAAATTTTACTTAACATAGCCATTGTCTGATTTGCTTTTTTCAGTCTTTCACTAAACTCTAATTCCAAAGACTCTGTATTGGAGATCATTGTTCCTAAATACTTAAATGATTCTACCTCATTAATCCTTTCTACTTCCAATGATATTTCATCTTCCATTGCACACTCCGTTCTTATCATCTCTGTCTTTCTTCTATTTATCTTTAGCTCCACCTTGTGTGATATTTCATGCATTCTAAGAAGCAAGCATTGCAAATCCTGTGGTGTTCTGCTAAGAAGGACAGCATCATCAGCATATTCCAGGTCTGCCAAATTCCTACCACCAATCCAGTCCAATCCCTCTCCACCATCTCTGACTGTTCTACACATTACAAAGTCCATGAGGAGGATAAACAACATAGGTGACAACAGATTCCCCTGGAGCACTTCGGTGTTCACTGGAAATTAACTTGATAAGACTCCATTAACATTAACTTTGCACTTGCTATGCTCATGAACAGACTTAATCAAATTTACATATTTAAGAGGAATTTCATAATAACGCAGGACTCTCCACAAAATTGGCAGGTGCACACTATAAAAGGCTTTTTCTTAGTCCACAAATACCATCAAAAGGGGATTTCTATATTCTACGCATTGTTGTACAACATGTCTCAAAATGAGAATTTGGTCAGTGTAACTTCTACCTTTTCTAAATCCTGCTTGTCCATCTCTCAGCTTTTCATCAATCTTTCTCTCCAGTCTCTTAAGAATAAGCATACTACACATTTTTATAACAACTGACGTAAGTGTCATGCCTCTGATATTATTGCAACCAGTCAGGTCTCCCTTTTTAGCTATTTTTACCAACACTCCTAACTCCCATTCATCAGGTTTTGCCTCTTCATACCACATTCTACGAAAGATTAATAAAGTATTTGTACAAAATTTGATTATTTTCAATCAGTTTGTAGGAAACAGAGTTACTGTAGGGCAGAAGAAGAATTCTTAACAGAAAAACTCACTTCTGTCTCTGATTCAATTTTAATTTTAAACTTTCAGGAAAAAAAAATGTTTGCCTTATCACCAAATTTTCAATACCATCCGTTCCTTTAACATGTATTGTCACAGACAATTTTTTTCTTTCTTTTGGCTGCATTATTTCTTTTTATTGAGGTGTGATTATTTCAGCTATAAGACAAATGTCTTGTGCCGTCCCAAGTGTTGTAATAATTCTCTCATAATCTATAGTGAGATTGCAAAACATACACCTTTTGAAAAGTAACTCTCAATATTTTGCAATTCCCTAATAAAGATGGAAAATTTACATCTGTGTGAAATTTCACCTGAAAATATGGTTAGACTTTACTTTGAAGATTATATTATGCCCCTATTTATATAAATCATCACAATGTTTATCTTATCTTACTTTGAAACTATTCAGACATTTGTTGCGATGAAAATAAATGTTTCAAGATCAGGCTAACTACAATATTAGGTAAATTTTGCAAATAGACACCAAAATCCTTTTATATATGAAATAAGAATTAATCAATATTCCTCCCACCTTCAAAGGTTACCAATATCTACCTGAGAAATTGCTCTTTGATAAATTAATACTTTTTGATATGCACTTTAAAAGGAAATTTTAGATTTCCTTTCAATCATAACTCTCTTTACATTGGTCAATGAACGAAAATGAATGAAGAATGTTATAAGATAACGTATCAGAAATTGCTGTTATGGTAATGATTGATTGATTTGAGGTTTTCTGACACACTGACATCTAAGGTAATTGTCGCCGATATCGTTTATTGTAAATAGAAAAATAAAAGAACATTCAATTAAAACATTAAAAGGAAAGATGCCATTTTAAAAGTTAAATATCTTTCATCAGACCTTCTTCTGAAATAAAGCTAAAAATACTACTAGCATGGTATGACACGGTTCTAGGACATTTGCGTACTGGACGTTTGCGTCCCGGACAGTTGTGTCCCGGACAATTGCGTCCCCGGACAATTGCGTCCCTGGACATATGCGTCCTGGATATTTGCGTACCTGTATGTGTGTTTTACTGATTCTCTAAAGTTTTTCATCTTTACCTTTACACTATACTTTACACAGTAATTTTGTTTATACCTTTATCCACCCTGAATATGCATATGTTTTAATAGCATCAAATAATTTAGATTCTTAATTCATACCTTGGCAATAATTATACCTTTACCCATACTGGACACGAAAGGACATATATATAGACATCAATATTTCATTTGCACGTTTTATAATCATTAAAAACTATAAAATGGAAAATTTTTATATATAGGTATACACTATAAATTTTCTATATATGTCTAAAAAGTTTAGGTTATATTTTTTTAATAATGACTTACGATGGCTACTTTTAAGCTCATACCTAAAAGGTATGCATGTTATGAACAATGTCTCGTAAGAAATATAGTCTACTTTCCTTTTTCTCCTTCTACTTTCTTTAGGGCGTCAATTAGTTTCCAAATGGAGGGGTGATGACATGTTATAGAATTCTGAATTGTGTTATGCCAACCTTCTAAACTATTATTGGACCTCGGCAAGTCATCAGCTGTTCGATCATGAACATTCCACGATGAAATTGAGAGAGAGTTGGTTGAATCCTATGCCCACTCCAAAAACTGAGGTTAAACTGCCGTGAATAAAAAGTCTTTTCTGCTTCTAGAGAAATCAGGAATTGCTTTCTAAAGGTCTACGTAAATACAAAAGTAAAACCATAGATAAGTACAGTAATTCTAAGTTCTGTACCTCAGTGGTTTTATGCCATATATCTTATCTACAGTAATTAGTAGTTCTGTAATCGAGCGATAGCATGGATACATACATACATACATACATATATACAGACAGACAGACAGACATATAAAGAGACAGAGTTTATTCCGTATCTCTTAACAAATATTACCTGGTCACTAAAAACAAGTTCAGGTACGCAAATTTCCGGGACGAAAAAGTCCGGGGACGCAATTGTCCGGGGACGCAATTGTCCGGGACACAACTGTCCGGGACGCAAATGTCCAGTACGCAATTGTCCTACCACCGTATGACACATCATGTCCAACCTGCCATCCTCACCTCGAGCCTCAAACAGATATCTATTTCTTTCACTACTATATGAGGAGCATTCGGTCAACAAATGCCTCACTCTTAATGGTACCAACAGTCGTCGCAATATGGCCGGTAAGCAGATATTCATGTGTCAACCGAGTGTGACCAATGCGAAGACGACGAGTAGTCTCCTACTTTAGGGGCATCATGTTATACTTCCAGGGGGATATGAAATTTGTTATTTCTCGCATCTTACTTTCAATTAAACTATCCTAATGCTATTGCCAATTATTAAAAATCAAATTCTTAATGTTGGGTAAAACAATCATCACAAAGAATGGGATACCTTCTTGGACGCAATTCAGCTGCAGCATTCTTTGCCAGTAAATCTTCCTTCTCGTTTCCAGACACCACTACGTGTGCCGAAATCCAGGAAAATCGAACGTTATACTTCTCAGTCCAATGATAACTAGCCATTCTAAAATCTTTAAAACTAAAGGGTTACTCGAATTAAAAACTTCTAAAGCTTGAAGGACACTCCTTACTGTACATCACTAAAAATGATAAAATTAACCCCCTCTTCCAATGCTATTTCTTCCATATATAGAATATATATATATATATATATACATATACATATATATACACATATATAGACATATATATATATATATATATACATATACACACACACACACACACACATATATATATATATATATATACGCACATATATATATGTACTGTATATATATATAAATAAATAAATATATATATATAAATATATATATATATATATTTATATATATTTATTTATATATATATATATATATATATACAGTACATATATATATATATATATATATATTTATATATATATATATACAGTGCATATATATATGTGTGCATATATGTATATATATATATATATATATGTGTGTGTGTATAAATATATATGTTTATGTATATATATATGTCTATATATGTGTATATGTATGTATATATATATATATATATATATATATTTATATATATATATATATTCCATATATGATTTGACCGGAGACCTTGATATATATATATATATATATATATATATATATATATATATATATATATATATATATATATATGATAAAATTAACCCCCTCTTCCAATGCTATTTTTTCAACGGCGGTTAGTTCGGCCGTAAATATGTAAGCTGTTAGAGGAGGTGCACCTCTACAATGACAAACATAATCTTTGTATGGAGAACATAGTTCCTTTGGCTACACCTCTCCATCTTTGAATTTATAATGGTTTTCCGAATTAATGTTCTATATTAATGTTCTGTAATTGTAGATTGATTTTAAGTTTTCTGGCATCCTGACATCTAAGGTCATTGACGCCGGTATAATTGTAGAAATGAGATTTACAGTATATGAAAAGGGTCATATGAATAAGGCTAAGGATTTGTTATTGATGAAAATTTTAAAGAACACGAATAGCATTGATGCAAAACTTTTTTAAAAATTCAACTTGACTTGATACATTTATGGACCGTTAATTTGACTTTTAAAAATCAATTTATAAACTATAGTAATAGCAATTATGATGACGATTTGAAAGATGACGAAATTACGAATATAGTAGAGTGCAGGTGATTAAGCCAGCAAAATGTTGGAAAATGTTTGATAGATAGTGAAATAGGGTTATTTGAAACATCGACTAGATTGTGGAATTATCCAAATGGATTTCTTATTTGTTGCTTGTGTGGTATATTGATTAAATATTCTATGCTTTAAAGTGTTCAGAGTACTAGTTTATGGGGGCTTAGAATATTGATGGACATTATAATTGTAGAGCGGTTGAAAAAGGAACCTACTGATTGGGCAGGTGGTTCTTTCCACCATTTACTACGTCCTTCTTTCAAACTTTGTCAAAGTAAATAATGACGTTTACGAAGATAAATCATAGGGACAGAAAATTTATTATTCATCCAAAAAAATTCTCTCTCTCTCTCTCTCTCTCTCTCTCTCTCTCTCTCTCTCTCTCTCTCTCTCTCTCTATTAAAACATAGGTACTCTGTCTACTAGTTATTCGATAAATGAGTGTTACAATACATATAAATTTACACACACACACACACACAAACACACACACACACACACACACACACACATATATATATATATATATATATATATATATATATGAATATATATATATATATATATATATATATATATATTCCAAATAAGCCATATGTATTAATACATTAAAGTCTGGATTCTCTTAACGACTTGCAAATGTGTATGTATATATAAACCTCCGTCTAAAAAAAGAAATGCACTGTGTCTTCCCAAAACGATGTTCAACTTTCTTGAGAATGTAGTTGAATGTCTCTTGTGTCATCCTTGTGTATTAGAAAAATCTTGCTTTTTCCTTTTACAGATCCCCGAAAAGATGATAATATTCTCCAAACTCTTTTCTCTTGTAGTTTATTTCATGTACTACTCTTCTTTTTCTCTTGACTTTTGAATGAATGCTATCGAGCAGCAAGAAGTCATCATCAGACTATGAGTTTGACATCTTGTATACTGATAACAGATACTGCCTTGCCCGTGTCGGTCACTGAGAGGGTCAAAACTGGTTACCCGCATCCTCTGTGAACACCTTATCGTGCTGGTTTCCGACATGAGTTGGTGCTGAAAACAGCGTACCGGCAACCTTCTTTTTCTGTGCACATACCCTTACTTTCCAGTCCTTAAATTCCTTCTTTTTTCTTTTAACTGATTCGTGCACCTCTCTGTCCCAACCCACCACTTTTCTCCTCTCGACACACCATATCTCCTGGTCCTTCCCACTAATTCCTCGGTTTTCTATATTTCTTTTATACCCATCTACATATTTTCCACTATTACTTTGTCCAACCTCTAAGTTCAACGTTTCCAGTCGGCTCTCTCTAACCATCCTCCTTTTTTGCTTACCATTTTCTCCTTTAAGGAGCCCGGCCAGTATGCCAATATATGGTGGTATAGGATGAAAAACACAAAATCCTGAAAAAATTCAGAGCTTCGTATGGCAATGGAGAATGCGTATCGAAATATCTTGTTAAAATTCTTCTTATTTTCATATTTACAGGGTAATTAGTAGAGGTAACTCAATAAACCCAAAACATTTATCCCTACGAGAAAATACAGTATTTCTTCTATTATCGTAAATTTTGATTATTATATATTCTGATATAAAATAAATTGTGATTAATCGCATCTGTATTATTCTGTGAGTCACAAGACGAAGTATTACACGGTAATTACACCCTTTGGCATTCAGTGCTAGAACAAACCTCAAAGAGAGTACACGTTTGAGTTTGACCTCTGACATTCACTCGGTTTTACGTCTGCTTTTCTTAGTTTCGGCAAGAATTTCATCATGTCAAAGAGGAAAAGACAATTTCAACATCTCGCTAACACAAGGAAGAAGAAAATTCGTTCTAATAGGAATTCAGAAGTGAGTAATATAGGCCATATTAGCAGAGTTAGTGAAGTAGAGAGATGATGAAGGATATTGGGCAAAGGGATCTTCACTTATGATCAAATTATGATAAATAACATTGTTTTGCTTTATTAATATCCAAAAAGGAACATAAAATTCATAATAATCATGATTTATTAACATTGCCTTTGTAATAATACAAAGAAAAACTTTGAACGCCAGTATCTCAAAACTATACTTATTAACCTTCAAAATGTATCTTCTTTAGTTTTAAAAGATACGCTAAAGAGGAAAAGACAATTTCAACATCTCGCTAACATAAGGAAGAAGAAAATTCTCTCTAATAAGAGTTCAGAAGTGGGTAATATCGACGATAATAGCGGAGTTAGTGAAGTCTCGCCTAAAGGAGCAAGATATTGAGCAAAGGGATCTTCATTTATGATTAAATTATGATAAATAACATTGTTTTGGTTTATTAATATCCCAAAAAGACCATAAAATTCATAATAATCATGATTTATAAATACTGTCTTTGTAAAAATGCAAAGAAAAACTTTGAACGCCCATATCTTAATATTATACTTACTGACATTCAAATTCTATCTTCTCCATTAGTTTTAAAGATATAGCATTGGAATTTGGTATATAACTTAGAGAGACATTATAAAACAATCAGCAAAAGCCCTTTTTCCATTTCTTTTTCGTATATTTTTTCTTAGTTTTTTCCCTGATTTATAGGGATTATAATTTATATATATATATATATATATATATATATATATATATATACATATATATATGTGTATATATATATATATATATATATATATATATATATATATATATATATATATATATATATATATATATATGATGTGTGTGTGTGTAAAGCTAGCAGAAGACCAATATAAGAGCTCAAAAAATCTGCTTATGATATTTCAATGAAGTCACAGATGGTAAAAATGGCCCTTAGACCCTTGCAGCTCTTGAATCGGAGAGGGGTGCGAAGAATCTCACGGCTATTAAATAAAAATAAGCATATAAATCCAAAAAGTAAGCTTAACATTGGAAATTGGAATGTCTTAACATTGAACCCGAATGGAAAATAAGAGCACTTTTTGGAAGAATTTGTAAAATATTGCCTGGATATGAGTGCACTCACTGAAACAAGACTTGACTGGATTCGAAAATTTTTTGCTACATTCTGGGAGAGAGGACGGCTCCCACTATCAAGGAGTAAGGTTGCTTTTGAGCAAAGAAGCTAGCCAAGCCTTAGAGGAATGGGAGCCAGTGGGTGAGAAAATTATTTATCCAAGGGTGAAATTTAGTCACGGAAGTATGAAAATATAGTATGCTATGCCTATCCTGATGAAGCAGATGCCAATGAAAAGACAGCTTTTCTGTAAATTATAGGAGGTGGTTAAAAAGGTGCCAAAACGTGATATTCTTCTTTGTATGGGTGACATGAATGCAAAATTAGGTAATGATAATGATGGGTTTAGTGAATGCATGGGTGTCTATGGTGTAGGGGAGATGAATGATAATGGCGTTTGATTTGCCAGTTTTTTTATCTAATAAATTGATAATAGGCAGCACACACTTTGAACACAAAGATATGCTCAAGTATACTTTAACATCTCCCTGTGGAAATTACCATAACCAAATTCATCATTTAGCAATGAACATGAAATGTAAAAACTCAATACTGGATGTCAGATTTCGATGGGGAGCTAGTATAGGAGTTGACCACCAACTTGTTGTCTCACCACTTAGACACAAGTTGAAGACAAAGTTAATGTAATTCCACCTCCCAGATATGATATTGAAAAGCCAAGACAACAAAGTAGTGTAAAGGATGATTAGGTTATAGAGTGCAGGAAAAGATTTTCTGTCTTAGAGATGTTACTTTATGAAGAAGTAGCGATGAATCTGAATACTCGTAAAAAAAAAGTTGAAGAAATCTTTCAGGAATCTGCCAACATCAAACTCGAACAGGAAAGTACAGTAAGACGAAAGAAATGGATGTGTTGATAAACATGGATTTGATAGAGAAAAGAAGCATAGCAAAACTTAACTTTAAATCATTAAAGGAAAACAGCCCACATCTGACCTTATTACGAACTGAATAAATAAGCCTTGATAGTGAAGTACAGAGATGTTGTGGAAGAGAAAAAAGAAGGTTCGTAGATTATGCTGCAGATAAGACAGAACATAATCTAAATAGGGGAGATGGGAGAAGTATAAGATATGCATATGATGACATTCAAGAAAGAAATCATTGAAAAGAAGAGGAAGAGAGGTGAGTTATCTGTCAGAAATAAAAAGGGAAATGTTCTAACTAAGGAATCTGAAATTAGAGCTAGATGTAAAGAACATTTTGAAGAGACACTAAATAGGCCTTCCCACCAAACGAGGAAGACCTCCTTGAGGCCAAACATGATCTTCCAATAAATGTAAGTGATGTAGATTGGATTAGGTTATTTTGCTGATCAAACAGCTGAAAAACTTTAAGTCATTAGGAATGGATGGTATTGCCCCTGAAATATTGAAGGCTAATGAGATCGAAACAGCTATTGTGTTAAATGAATTATTGAATCATTTGTGATGAGATGAAATCACGACTGTTGAGTAGAAGAACAAAGGGAGTGTTGTTATGTACCCAAGAAGTAAGATTTGAAAGACTGGGAATTGACGAGGAATCATATCATTATCAGTAGGAGTGAAGGTTTTTTTCTTAGGTACCATCCACCCATTGAGATACTACTACTAGAGAATTATTGGGTTCTTTGACTGGTCAAGCAATACTATATTGGATCCTTCTGTCTGGTTACGGCTCTTTTTTTCTTTGCCTACAAAATTATTATTATTATTATTATTATTAGCTAAACTACATCCCTATTTAGAATAGCAAGATGCTTCAAGTCCAAAGCCTCCAACAGGGAAAAATAGCTCAGTGAGGAAAGGAAATAAGGAAATAAATGATCGATATAAGTAATGAACGATTAAAATAAAATATTTTAAGAACATGAACAACATTAAAACAGATATTTCATATATAAACTATAAAAAGACTTAAGTCAGTCTGTTCAACATAAAACCATTTACTGCAAGTTTGAACTTTTGAAGCTCTACTGATTCCCCAACCCGATTAGGAAGATCATTCCATAACTTGGTCACAGCTGGAATAAAACTTCTAGAGTACTGTGGAGTATTGAATCTCATGGTGGGGAAGGCCTGAATATTAGAATTAAGTGCATGCCTAGTATTACGAAAAGGATGGAACTGTCCGGGAAGATCTGAATAGAAAGTCAGAATTGTAAAAAATCTTATGCAATATGCACAGTGAACTAATTGAAGGACATTGCCAGAGATTAATTTCTAGATCAGGAATAAGAAATTTAATAGACCATAAGTTCCTGTCCAACAAGTTAAGATGAAAATCTGCAGCTGAAAACCAGACAGAAGAACAATACTCGAAACCAGGTAGAATAAGATAATTAAAGCACTTCTTCACAATAGATAGGTCACTGAAAATCTTGAAAGACTTTCTCAATAAGCCAATTTTTTTGTGCAATTGAAGACACAGACTTAATGTGTTTCTCAAAAATAAATTTGCTGTCGAGAATCACACTTAAAATGTTAAAAGTCATAAAGAGTTAAAAAAAAAAAAAAAAAAAACATTATCAATGCTGAGATCCGGATGTTGAGGAGCCACTGTCCTTGACCTACTTACAATCATACTTTGAGTTATGTTACGATTCAACTGCATACTCCATAATTTGCACCATGCACTAATTTTAGCTAGATCTCTATTAAGGGATTCAGCTATCCCAGATCTACATTCTGGAGATGTAATTGATGCAGAAAGTAGCATCATCTGCATAAGCAACAAGCTTGTTTTCTAGGCCAAACCACATGTCATGTGTATAAATCATGAAAAGTAATGGGCCTAGAACACTACTCTGAGGAACACCAGATATCACATTTCTATACTCACTAGGGTGCCTATCAACAACACTGAATAGTCTGGCCTATTCTTTCCACATTCTCCTCTGTCCTCGTACACCTGACAACATTGAGATTACCAAACCATTCTTCTTTGCTCAAGGGGCTAGATACTGCACTGTAATTGTTCAATGGCTACTTTCCTCTTGATAAGGTTAGAAGAAACTCTTTATCTATGGCAAGCAGCACTTCTAGAAGGACGCTCCAAAATCAAACTTTTGATCTCTAGTCTTAAGTAATGCCATAGCCTCTGTACCAATGACTTCCACTATCTTGGATTGGAGTTCTCTTGCTTGAGGGTATACTCGGGTGCATTGTTTTGTCTGATTTCTCTTCTTTTTTGAAGTTTTTATAGTTTATATATGAACAATCTAATTTAATGTTGTTCCCCGTTCTTAGAATACTTTATTTTGATTGTTTATTACATCTCTTGTAGTTTATCTCCTAGTTTCCTTACACTAAGCTTTTTTTACCCTGTTAGAGCTCTCGGGCTCCTAGCATCTTGCTCTTCCAACTAGGGTTATAACTTAGCTTGTAATAATCGGAAAGAGTAGGGGACGTAAGAATCAAACTTAGGTGTAAGGGAATGATTGATGGAAGTGTTACAAATGCATTTTAAGTCAAGACTGGAATACTACTTGGAGGGATACTGTCACCTCTACTGTTTATTATGGTGACGGATTATGTTATGAACAAGGTAATGCAAGAAATGAATAATGGCATTCAATGGAAAGGGAAACAGAGAGTATGTGATCTTAAATATTTCCAATTGACGCTACAATGGCTGAAATGTAAGAAATGATTAATAAGTTGATACCGAAGGGGAGAAAGGTGAAATTAGTGATAAATCAGAGAAAGACTGAGGTCATGAAGATTCAGTGTGGTGATCAAACGATGGATCAGTAGTTACAGAATTCAAGGAGAGAATAGGGACCACGGAACAAACAATGGGCATACTGTAAACTGTTTGGAGGTCAAATCAAATATCAATCAACTGCAAAATATAAATATAAATTTCACTTTGAGCCCAAGCCGGGATACAGCACTATAACATGTGATGCAAAATTTATCACTTTTCAGAATAAAGCATTGAGAAGGATTTTGGGAAAATAATGGCAGCAGCATATAACAAATGCGGCAATTCGTGAAGTGGCAAAGGTGCTCAATGTGAACAATATAGTTAGATTATCAAGATGGAAATGGATGGGGCATATTTTGAAAAGGGAGGATGAGTTAATTCAGGACGTACCTGAATGGAAACAGATGAGCAGGAAAAGACGTGGTAGACCAAGAGATACGTGTATGATGACAATGCGAAGGGACGTTAGATCTCAGAATAGAGTTGTGCTCAGAGAGAGGGATCAGGAAGGAGATACAAGGGGTGAATGTATTGAGGCCTTATGCATCGCGTTGGTGCCAGAGGATTATGATATATATATATATATATATATATATATATATATATATATATATATATATATATATGTATGTATATATACACACTTGTATATATGTATATATATACATATATATTCTTATATATATATATATATATATATATATATATATATATATATATATATATATATATATATATAAGTATATATATACACACTTGTATATATGTATATTTATACATATATACTCTTATATATGTATATAATATACATATATATATATATATATATATATATATATATATATATATATATATTATAACAAATATACACACATATAATAATAATAATAATAATAATAATAAAAATAAAACTACTACTACTACTACGACTACTACTATTAATAATAATAATAATAATAATAATAATAATAAAAATAATGATAATAAAACTACTAACATTACTACTACTACTACTACTACTACTATTACTACTACTACTACTACTATTACTACTACTACTACTACTACTACTACTAATAATAATAATAATAATAATAATAATAATAATAATAATAAAAATAATTACAATAATAAAAATCATAATAATAACAGAATGGAATAGCCATAATAAATAGGGTGTTAAATTGTTGAAGTCCCTTGAGTGTATTTCTTGACAAGGCCCCACGTCTAATGACGTTAGCCACATGAATAACTGTAATGGTGGACTGAATTGTTAAGTAAGAAGGGTTTTTATACATGGGCGAGTAAATGACGGTAGGCTTTGCTCACTCAGTTATGATGGTGAAGTATAAAGGAGCTCCACACCTCCGAACTCTGTCTCATTGCATCGAGTAGTGAATCCAGGGCGTTTGCTCTTGGAACCTATCGAATTACGAACCCCTCCGAAGCATCTCGACAAGGTAAGTATTTCGCGAAACTATTCCGTTGGAATAATAATCATCTCTTTCACGTTCAAGAAATATTAGATTTCCCCGACGTCAAATCCAGTACTCGAAAGTCTTCCTTAGAGGTACATGTATTGGAGTAGGCAATATAGCCTAAATGGAAAGTCATCCTAACCATATCAATCTGGTATAAGATTTATTAAATATCAATACATATTACAGTATATGATTATATGATGTTAAAAATAATTTCCGTTTTCCACCTTAAGGGCTTCCATGAAAATTAAAACGTCTTGACTACGATGACATCCTTTGCATTGAATTTGTCATAATTTAGTTGGAATAATTTTGTTTTATAGTTTGCAAAGTTTTATTTTATTCAAAACTATTACAAAAGACTATTTTTAATTTTTCTTTTTAGAATATCTGATCTCATATTCATCAGTTCAATATCATTTAAGATAGCTAATGAAAATATTCTCTCGTTGTAAAGACAATTAAGGTTGTGCATTTATTCAATAATGGATCCAGCCTATTCGCTAATATGTACTTTGTCATTGAAATTTCATTTAACAATAGATATATTGCATTAACACCCTGATGACTTTAATATTTCTTATGCCAATATTGTAATAATTTATTTTCATACGATTACCTGTACCACAAGTTTGCAAATTTAAGTCTAAGTAATGCAGAAATACAGTACAGTATGATTATTATATTGTTATTGATGCTGGAAAGATGGGTTTATGGATATTGGAGATATCAATTTTGCAAGATTGGTATAGTTTTGTTTACATCTTCTATTTATCATGTGTGTTTTAGGAAGAGTAAAAAATTCTCTCGGCATTTATTTATTTTTGTAATAAATCTTATAACTTCGTTAGTCATAGATTTCTACAAACTAGAATTTCTTTTAAATCACGATTCATTACATGTTTCCTATATCTATAAGAAACTTACAATATTGTCAGTTGGAAGATTCCTACCAAGTTGGAACATATTTTGTTAATGAGAATCACATCCCATCTTTTATACATTTATAATGCTTAAACTAAAACTAAAGTACCGTAAAAAAATCTTGGAAGATAAAATACGCATGATAGTAATTATCCACATAGAAAAAATATAAAGGTTCGAGATTTTATTATTTAGTCCCATTTTCAATTGACAGGGCTGTCTATTAAATTGTGCCTATTCTAATTCTTAATATCATAGTTATTGCCCTTTTTGTTATCAGTAGTTTTTTTATTATAATTGGAAATGAAATATGAGATAAAATGTTTTCGTAAAACTAGCTCTGGATTTTTTTTTCTATGTTACAGATGGGTTACTGGGATGATCCATCTAACCTGGTTGGAAATAGCCTTCCAGAGTCTACTAATCCATATGGTAACTACACTGTAGTCGACAGGGTTCCTCGAGAGCTCTTAAGCCTTGTTGATGACCACTGGTACCAGTTCCCACCCATGAACCCACTTTGGTATGGTTTAGTTGGCGTCTGGATGTTCGTGATGGGCACTCTTGCAGTCTCTGGTAACTTTGTAGTCATCTGGGTCTTCATGAACACTAAATCTCTAAGGACGCCTTCAAACTTGTATGTCGTGAGTCTGGCTGTCTCTGACTTTTTCATGATGGCATGCATGTGTCCGCCAATTTTGATAAACTGTTACTATCAGATGTGGTCTTTCAGTGCTGTCTTCTGTCAAGTCTACGCTGCCATAGGTTCAACAATGGGAACTGCCTCCATTTGGGCCATGGTGTTAATTACGTCGGATCGTTACAACGTCATTGTAAAAGGCATTTCTGGAACACCTTTGACCACCACTAGAGCTTTATTAAATGTTCTCGTTGTCATCTGGGTTAAAACTCTATTCTGGACCATTCTTCCATTCTTTGGATTCTGTAGGTATGTCCCAGAAGGTAACATGACTGCCTGTGGTACTGACTATCTTACTGATGATCTTTGGTACCACATTTACCTCTGGCTCTACACTATTGATTGTTACTTGCTCCCTCTGGCTTTGATCATTTACGATTATGCATTTATTCTAAAAGCTGTTTCCGCTCATGAGAAGCAGATGCGTGAGCAGGCCAAGAAGATGGGAGTCAAGTCTCTGAGAAGCGACCCAGATGCCAAAAAGAAATCAAACGAATGTCGTCTGGCTAAGGTTGCCCTCACAACAGTTTCTCTCTGGTTCATTGCATGGACACCCTATTGCATCATCAATATTGCTGGTATGCACTACAAGTCTATTGTCACTCCTCTCTTCTCCATTTGGGGTTCTGTTTTCGCAAAGGCCAATGCTGTCTACAACCCTATCATTTATGCCATTAGCCATCCCAAGTACCGAGCTGCTATGGAGAAGAAACTGCCCTGTCTGTCATGTGCAACTGAGAAGGAAGAAGACTCCACTGTGGCAGAGACCACATCAACCAATGAAAAGTGCTAAATATCTTATAATGACCTTTTGACAACCGAATTGCGAAGCATGATTGGGTGACGATCCAATTGTGAGGCGGAGTTCCAAGTTGACAGAATTCTAAATCTTATGTTCTTGAAGATTTGGAATTATATCGAGATACTTCTTCGAGTTTATACGAAACGATAATTTGAATAAATGTCCTGCATCTAGGATTACTTTAATTTATCCTATATGAATACATGTATAAATACAATTATCAATCCTTTGTTAAATGAAGGATTATTAGAGGCAAATATAATTGAAAGTTAAAAAAGTGATAATTATTCAGTAATCTGAAAGTATAGATACTGTAATTAGTAAGGGGAAATCAGATAAATAAAATGGTAAAAATATCAAATTATGTAAAAAAAAAAAAAAAGTGTCACCTCTCGTAAAATCAATGTTTTGGTGTTATTTATAGAAAATGGTGGCAGATGAAAGTAACATCATTATCAAGTCAATTATATGTCACATTTCTTAGCTTTACTCTTTAATTTGCTATTGTTTCTTAATGACCAGTTATCAATATTGACTTTATATTTGTCTTTAAAGGTACAAGCCACACATTAAATAGAAAATGCTTAAGCAATGTAATTAATATTTCTCTGATTACGTGAATGAATGATTACTGTGTGTATAACCAAGCGGCATATATACAATTGAAAGACGACATCATTTAATGTATAATTGTTATCTTGACACAAATGTAAAGCAACAAAAAGTAAATACCAAATTTGTATCGCTTATCGGGTGCCATCTTTTGCACGGGCATCATACATTACTTCATCTCTCTATCATGCCCCCAGGAAAAATATACTTCTAAAGCCTCCAAGTCTTGGGTATTCAGTCAGCATTTACGGGGACCAGTCAGTCATTATGATGAAGTGGATAAATAACAGTAACTGAAATCTTTTGTTTAGATAAGTTTGGCCTCGCTGTAAGTAAAGAATATTACCGTTGTAATCTCTATAATAAAATGTTTTTATTGTTTTCAGATTTTCTTGCAATACATATATAACCAAGATTCAAATACCTGACAAGAAATTGCAACACAAATACTGATAAAATTCATTGAATGTCAGTTTTATAATTGATCAGGCTTTTATTACAATGATCTAGTTTTACTTGCCTATGTCTGTACTTGACTGCTTTTAACCAATGAAAAATCTTTGAAATCCCATGATTTGAACAGTAGAAAATTGATAAAGTCTGTAAAATAATCTGAGTTAATATAAGGAGCAAAAGTGGACTTGATTCGCACGTGCTCTTCATTCAAAAGTACTTAAAATACTTCTTCTATGATGTCTTTACAAATATCAATCTATATCATATATTTCCTAACGCCGATAATGTATTTATGAAATTTAATTTCTGGCAGTTTCCATGAAGATATTATTGACATCTTTGAAGGGAGCACTGAGTTCTTTTGATACAATATTATCCGTTTACCCTAATCTATGGATTTTCAGTGGAACACAGAATACTGTATTAAATTTTTTTTCTTTGCTAGCAGTCAAAAGGGTTTAGGAATGCAAAAGCCTCCGTAACATATATCAGTATGGAATGATGAAGGTGATTCTCCAGGTTTAATTAAGAGACTGAAAGGAAAACATTTAAAGGTCTCTGTGGCTAATGTGATACTAGTATGGAGAACATTCTAAAAAATTTTATTGTTTGGAGTAACTGATAAATATATTTCTCATTCTCCATTTTCAAAACCATATTGGAATTTTGAATAACTTTTAAAGTGCATTGCATTTAGCAACTCATGGTGTATGGTCCAGTGTTCGCAAGATATGATTAGCATCTATTAATTAGACGTTCAAAGCTATCAAATGCGGTATCAATGTCCTCCCATAGTGAAAAGTCAACCCTGAACTTTGTAGAATCTATAGTCTTTTTTTGGGCTCAGGCCATGTCGTCCTGATGGAAGTTCCTTCATTAGTAGCTTCCTAGGTATATTTGACTACAGTGATATATCCCAGAGAATTTACCGAAGGTATCCAGAATTCTAACTCCTGGAGCGAATATCCCTTAAAATTTAAAAAGGGATATCGCGTATATCAGAGGACGTATTCTTGACACGTCTCATAGCTATCTACACCCCCAATAGCTTTTTGCTTCGAGAGGGAAAAGTGGCAAGAATATAGGAGAGTCGTTAAAGAGGCGATGCTCTCGACACTCCTACTGTAATGTAAATAGTGCGCCGAATCGACACCGTGAGGCGCCACCAAGCCATTCTTTCGTTTGTAGCTTTGCTGACCGGTGTTATCCCATGTTATCTCTCACTATTTTGGAAGTATTTCGTCGCTATGATGCCTTCACCAGCCTCATCAGCTTCTGGAAAGTTAAGTAATATCTTTGGATTGTGTAAATGTAAGCTCTTGCCAGTTTTACTCTTCGATTGAGATCGTAATTAATGTAACAAGAGCTGTTGCCAGCCAGATGGCGTCATGGACGCACTCGTTCTTCTTGTTCATTTAGTTAGCAAGAACGATTTCCCGGCATTATTTCACTTTAATAACTTTAGCTATTTAGATATTTAGCTAGGGAATTTTACATTATGTCATTGTTGTCGTGGATTTGGCTATTTATGATCGAGCCTCACGAGTGCTAGGCATCCTAGCCTAGGCACCTACACACTTCATGCATGATATAACCTTCCTGGTAAAGTTTTATTGAAGCTCAGGCAATATTTTATACAATTAAGATATTACTGCATAACATTTTCCTCTTCCAAGATAGTATACAAGAGAGTTTCGGTGAACGATTCTCTATGCTCCTAGACTTAATAGCCTAGGGGCTTTAGTATACTTCCTTACATGTCCCTCATTGCTCTTGTATTGTCTTTTAAGGGGAGACTGACACCTCCTATACCTTTTAAGTCGATACTATCTCTAACAAGATCTAAGAGCAATTCCCCTGCCCTCTGATCAGCTTAGGCTACCCTCAGTTAACTTTGCTGCGAACTGTGTTCTGGCAAAATTTACTGGGGTGTTTCGTCTCTTTCTCTTAACCACTGACACGGTTTTGAGCTGAGAACGGAAAATCAGAGTAAAGTCTGTGTTAGGCATCCTACTGTCTTGATGAAATGGCTTCCCAAGTCAAGTTAGGTTGCCGTTCAGGAGGCTAGTCCTCCCTAGGCCATACTGGAGGTTCTTGTATTTGAATTTCCTCCTTCCTCGGTCTGGCAGACAGTCCTGTACTAGTAGATATTAGTATGAAGAAATGATTTCTTCCTTACTTAAGATCTCTGGTACGAGATTCTGTTCTCTAGTGAGATTGTGTCCTATGGCCGCTTTCTCATTTAACTAACCTAACCCGGGGAAATGATTTCTCCTACTTGAGGTTACTTTATGAGATCAGAATCCTTCAAGTTAGGTAATGCTCTAGGGTTTTACCTTACTTATAGGACTTTTACCCCTTCCCCACTGTCTCTTTTGTGTTGGATGAACCATCACCCTTCTGGCCATTGTTCTACATTTGACCCTACGGGTAATCTATAGAATTGGCTTGAGGTTCCCTGTCTGCTGCCGGCTCTGGCCGGCTGCCGGCAGGTACCCTCATCTCATTGAGTGTGCTCTCCAGTCCTCCCTTGGACTGCCTTCCATACCCCATATGAATGGGATATGGTTGAGTGGAAGCCCCAATATAATTCCCCCTTCCACTTGCACCCTCTTTCGGGATGTAGGCCGGCAAGGCTGAGCCTTTGCCGTCCCCCATCCTCTCTTTCTCTCTGCCTTTCCATATACTGGGCCGGCCGCCGGCAGCTAGTAGCTGTCGTCGGCCATGTTGGGTGTCTGTCAGCCAGCAGTTACTCTGCCGCCACTTGCCGTGGGTGTCGCTGATCGACAACCCAACGACAAAAAACATACTATGACCGGCTGCCGGCAACGGAGTTGCCGGCCGGCAGCCGGCCACCCAGTTTTATATAGTTGCCGCCGGTTGCTGCCAGGTCCTACTTGATAGAGGGATCCTTCGGCTGCTGGCGGGCAGAGCGGCAACTGCCGACCTGCCACCCACTACTTTGAAGACAGTATCTGTTTCAAATAGCCCAGATTAGGCCCGGCATATGCCGGAAAGTCCGGCTTATGCCGGCAGGCCCGGCATGTGCCGGCGGGCCCGGCATACGCCGGCGGGTTCGGCAGATGCCGGCAAGCCCGGCAATACTGGCGACATGCCGCCGCCAGTCATTGCTGTAGCCCAAAAGCTTTCCAATCTACAAGTGGTTCATGGGCAGCCAATTGTGAGACCATCACTTTTAGGGAGTAATTCTCCCTACCAATTAATGGTTATTATCCATTAATTTAATCCCCTATATTGAACATGGAAGATTGTGTTAAGAAGACCCCTTATATCCAAGGATATTATCTTCCCCTTGAATTCATTATGAATCTTTAGTTCAATATTGGAGGAGGTCATAGCAATGGGCTGGACAGGAAACACATGTAGGTATCTTTCCTACTTTCTAGCTTACTCTAGCCAAGCTAATATTAATTAAATATTAATTAAATATTAATTAAAATATGTACGCTGAAATCTGAGAATTTCACCGAATACTTATAGCTTTTCTTTCTTTACAGGAGGAGCATCCCGTGTGCGGGAATAACTTTTGCAGGATCCGTAGTAAGAGCTTCTACGGACATGGCATGTGCAGGGCCCATGCTCGCTGCGCAGTCACTAAAGGGGCTCTCAAGTACTGGGACCCACAGGTATGTACCGTTTGTGGCAAACTGATTAAAGAGGCTTTTGATGATCAAAAGTCTACTGAGTCTAGGGATGCAGCAAGGGACACGCTGCGAAAATGGGTCAGGGGCTTTCAGAAGAACACCTCTGGCCCATACCTTCCTAATGAGAGGATGAGGGATTGTCTCTTCCCTAATGCATCTGCGGATGCAATTGTTCCCCAGGCTCAACCTGAGATCCCCTTAGTTCAGATTCCGGTAGAACCTGACGTTTCGGATGCCTTTCAGAGCATCCAATTAGAGGACAACATGTCTGTTGTCTCGGAGGAGACTGAGAACAATCTCCTAGTGGATGAACTGGAGCAGGAGGCTGAGATACCTCCTGAGACTGGAGTCGAGATAACCTAAACGATTTTGGTATCGTCTGCAGCGGCGACTGAACCGACGCCTCCGACTTCTTCCACCGCACCCCAGTTGGATTCCATTACAAGTACGCTACACTCGCTACTGTCTATAGTGCAGGACATTCAGAAGAAATCGTCCGAGAAAGAAGCATCTTTCCGGACGGAGATTCATCAGCTAGTTGCGTCACGTTTAGCCCCGATGAAGTTAAACATTAAGGACCTCCCCGCCTTCTCTGACGTTAACCCATGGAGGTACGCAGAGCGTATGCCTATGTCGGGGGGGGGGGGGGAAGATCTTCCTCTCAGAGAAACTGGGAACAGTTCCAGTAGAGGAAATCGAATTTTGGCCTAACAAAGGGGCCTATCCGGATTGCTATGTCCGTCTGAGGATGGAACCAGCATCCAAGGAGGAAACAGAGCTGAAGGAGACGATTGTCCTTGAACTATCTAAGGCACAGGCCTTATATACAACCACCTTGAAAGAAAGGGCCTTTACTAGTTCCAAGGTGCTGGCTCTCAGCAAAAAGCACCCATCCTTTATTGCTGACTCCGAACGTGCCTTCCCCTTTATGGACAAAAGGTTTAAAGCAGCCTTAAAGGCAGTTGAGGCAGGGAAACCTTGCCCTACACTTGAAGAGTGTAGACCATTTTCCCTCACCTTCCCTTCATATGATAAGGATTGGAAGGATGTCCATAACACCTTCACAGTTGGGAAGCTAGAGGCAGATATCACTGGACGGCAGTTCAACGAAGATCTCCCGAAGCTGTCAGAGTTTCTCCTGCACAGGGAACAGGAGAATAAGGAACGTCTCGCTGCTTCCATGTCTCTCCAGACTGGCTTAGAGACTATGGCAAGCATCCCAGACACCCCAGATATGTACATGGTCTTTGCCAAATCTCATTTGGCAACAGTCACCAAGGATTTGTACAATTTTATTGAAGCCAGAAGGGTTTGTAGGGAGTTTGTGTTCGCTTCTGCTACAGTGAAGCACGAACCAAGGAAGCTGATAGCTTCCAATATCTGTGGAAAAGACCTCTTCCCAAGTGAAGTGGTCAAAGAGGTTGTAGATCAAGCTGCTTCAGAGAATAGGAATCTCCTCTCCAAATGGGTCTTGTCCTCTAAAAGGAAATCTTCCGCTGATGAGGGTCCCCAGCCGAAGAACAAGTCAAAACGACCAAGAGTGCCCTCTCAGCCAAAGCAACAGCAACAGCTTTCCATGGGCACGATGCCCCAGGCGGTGGCACAACCAACCACCACCTTTCAACTGGTGACCCAGTCGCCCGTGTTCACCCCAGTATTTGAAAGGCAATCAACTACCTTTAAGCCGAAGTCTCGAGGTTCCTTTCGAGGATCCTCTAGACGCCCTTCAGAGGTATGGGCAACAAAGGTGGACGTGGCTGAGGAGGCAAGTCCTCCAACCAGCACTTCAAGTGAGATGCTGCCGGTAGGAGGGAGACTTCTCCACTTCTGGGATCGTTGGACCTTTGATCCCTGAGCCCACAGCCTAATCAAGAAAGGACTAGGGTGGAGTTGGAGCTCAACTCCACCAAACTTCCCTCAATTCTTCCAACACTCAACCCCCGTACTAGAAGAATATGTTCAGGAACTCTTGAACAAAAGAGTTATACGGAAGGCAAAGTCCATTAGATTTCAAGGAAGGCTATTTTGTGTTCCAAAGAAGGATTCAGAAAAGCTCAGAGTCATTCTGGATTTATCACCACTCAACAAGTTCATAGTGAACCACAAGTTCAGAATGTTGATGCTTCAGCACATAAGGACCCTTTTGCCCAAACAGGCATTCACAGTCTCTATAGACATGACGGATGCATACTGGCATGTTCCAATCAACCGTCAAGTTTTCCCCTACCTTGGGTTCAAACTACAGAAAAGAAAGTATGTTTTCAGAGCCATGCCCTTCGCCCTAAACATAGCCCCAAGGGTATTCTCAAAGTTTGCGAATGCAGTCATTCATCAACTACGCCTGAAATGAATCCAGGTGGTAGCCTACCTGGACGATTGGATGGTGTGGGCAGCATCCGAAGAAGAATGTATGCAAGCCTCCAAGGAAGTGATCCAGTTCCTGGAACACTTAGGATTCAAGATCAACTTGAAAAAGTCTCGGCTTTCTCCAGCTCAAAAGTTCCAGTGGCTGGGTGTCCACTGGGACCTACAGTCACACTGCCTTTCCATTCCATCAAAGAAGAGGAAAGAGATAGCAGGATCTGTCAAAAGACTCCTTCAATCTGACAGGATATCAAGAAGGCAACAGGAGAGAGTGTTGGGGTCCCTCCAGTTTGCCTCAGTGACAGATCCAGTATTGAGAGCACAATTAAAAGATGCATCAGGAGTTTGGAGAAAATACGCATCAAACGCTCGAAGAGATCTACAAAGACCGATACCAAATCGTCTGCGATCACTACTCAAGCCATGGTCGGAGGCCAAGAACCTAAAAAACAAGGTACCCTTGAAACCACCTCCTCCAGCAGTCACTGTTCATACGGATGCCTCGAAGGAGGGGTGGGGAGGTCATTCTCATCATCGGAAAGTCCAAGGAACATGGTCTCCCCTCTTCAAGTCCTTCCACATCAATTTTCTGGAAGCCATGACAGTTTTTCTATCTCTGAAAAAGCTGAAACTTCGCTGCTCAATCCACATCCGTTTGGTTCTAGACAGCGAAGTAGTAATGAGATGCCTAAATCGACAAGGCTCGACATCGCCTCACATAAATCAATGATATTGGCCATCCTTCGTCTAGCCCAGAAGAAGAGATGGCACTTTTCAGCAGTCCACCTTCAAGGGTTCCGCAATGTGACAGAGGACGCTCTATCCAGGGTCAACCCAATAGAGTCCGAATGGTCTCTAGACGCAAGATCATTCTCTTTCATTTTACGCAAAGTCCCAGGACTGCAGATAGACCTCTTCGCAACGAGCAATAACAAGAAGCTACCCCAGTATGTAGCCCCGTACGAGGATCCTCTAGCGGAAGCGACAGACGCAATGTCCATAGATTGGAACAGGTGGTCTAAGATCTACCTGTTCCCTCCAACCAACCTTCTGCTGAAAATCCTCGACAAACTGAGATCCTTTCGGGGGACAGCAGCAATAGTGGCCCACAAGTGGCCCAACAGCGTTTGGTTCCCTGTGATAACGGAACTACGCCTGAAGCTGATCCCATTGCCGGAACCAGTTCTGACTCAGCAAGTGCAGAAATTGACTGTCTCTGCTTCATCAGAGAAAACCCAGAACCTTCATCTCATGATTTTCTCGCCCTAGCGGTCAAGAAACGGTTTGGGATTTCTAGAGACAATATTAACTTCTTAGAAGAATACAAGTCAAAGTCAACAAGAAGACAATATGAGTCTTCCTGGAAGAAATGGGTGGCCTTTGTCAAGGCGAAGAATCCTGAGGAGATATCTATGGATTTTTGCTTGTCCTTCTTCATCCATCTGCATGAACAAGGTTTAGCAGCTTATACGATTACTATATGTAAATCCGCCCTAGCCAGACCAATACTATACGCCTTCCAGGTAGACTTCTCTAATGAAATCTTCAACAAGATTCCTAAAGCCTGCGCTAAACTTAGGCCTGCAGCTCCTCCAAAGCCCATTTCATGGTCTTTGGATAAAGTTCTTCACTTAACTTAACCCTGAACAATGAAGATTGCTCGCTGAAAGACTTGACTCAAAAGGTGATATTCTTATTTGCACTAGCCTCAGGAGCCAGAGTTAGCGAAATAGTGGCCCTCTCGAGGGATGATGGCCACATTCAGTTCACAGACAGCGGAGAACTGAACCTCTTTCCGGATCCGTCGTTTCTCGCCAAGAACGAGCTGCCAACTAAGAGATGGGGTCCCTGGAGAATCTGCCCTCTGAAGGAAGAAGCATTCCTCTGCCCAGTGGATTGCTTAAAGGTCTATCTTCGTAGAACTTCAGACTTTAAGGGAGGTCAGCTTTTCAGGGAAGAGACTTCTGGTTCACCGTTATCCTTGAAACAGATAAGGGCGAAAATCACCTATTTTATACGCAGAGCGGATCCAGACAGTACACCCGCAGGTCATGATCTGAGAAAAGTTGCCTCGTCTCTGAATTTCTTTCAGACAATGTCATTTGAAAGCCTGCGTGCTTACACTGGTTGGAAGTCTTCCAGAGTTTTCCTCAAGCACTACGCGAAGCAATTACAAGTAATAAAATTTCATGTGGTAGCGGCAGGCAGTATTATAAAACCTGCCGCTTGATTACTGCGAAGAACAGTGCACTAATTGGGACTTTTAGTGAAGGGTGTACATGATAGACTTTTAAGGTATATCATGTTGAGTATTGTGTTTAGGAAGACACTATAGACTGTTCTATCTATACAGGTGACATCAAGCATAATAAGCTGACACAAGTGCCAGGCATTCTTATATGCACAGTGTTCCTAGTAATAACAGCATACATAGTGAAATATTATATTTCCCTAAGAGTGGCTAATGTTTCCTTTTCAGGTGAAACTTATTTATTTTCTGTTATTACTGTTTATGCTTTTACGCAGAATTGTTCAGCGTAAGATGTAATTGATTACAACCATGATTTCTATTTTTGTAATAAACAATAGAAGGAATCTTTGCGTCTCTTTCACCTCAAACATTCGAAATTATGTATAAATCAGAGCATCCTTGATTCTCTTAATATTTAAGGAAATATTGGGGAACTATGGTTTCTACCATTCCAAGCAAACAGGTAAGAACTGATTGTACTAACTGTTTATCTTACTGATTTAAAGTTTCCTACATGGATACAAACCTGTCTGTCTCTTCATATCCAGACTTGGGAGGATTCAGTAACCTATACAGGAGTATGCCATCTAAGTACAAACTAGGCTTTACGTATATAATGACACTAATATACATACTGTTTGCTAGATTGTTCCTTGAACTCATAATCCTCGGGATTTTTCCTAAAGTCTACCTAGACTATTCCCTGCAGGGGACAGGAAGAACTGACATATTTTATGATCAGTTAATTGATGTATAACGGTAACATCAAGTGTCTCTGGTCCAGAAGACCAAATAGGAAATATTTATCTCGAGATAACGGCACTATTAAAACTGATTTTGAGCGAAGCGAAAAACCTATTTTTGGGTGAGGTAGCCATGTCGTCTTGATGGACCCACCCTCTTTTTGACAAAAGGATAAAGAACCCCTCCCTATGGTACTGTATCTGCAACACCTACAAAGCTACGAAGAATGGCTTGGTGGCGATTCGGCGCATTATTTACAGTACAGTAGGAGTGTCGAGAGCATCGCCTCTTTAACGACTCTCCTATATTCTTGCCACTTTTCCCTCTCGAAGCAAAAACGCTATTGGGGCTGTAGATAGCTAAGAGTCGTATCAAGAATACGTCCTCTGATATACGCGATATCCCTTTTTGAATTTTAAGGGATATTCGCTCCAGAAGTTAGAATTCTGGATACCTTCGGTAAATTCTCTGGGATATATCACTGTAGTCAAATATACCTAGGAAGCTACTAATGAAGGAACTTCCATCAGGACGACATGGCTACCTCACCCAAAAATAGATTTTTCGCTTCGCTCAAAATCAGTTTATTAGGGTCCGGATGTATTCCATGAATATGGCAATAAATCAGTTATTGCTGTTTTTTTTTTCGTAGAAAATTAGAACAAATATTATGATCAGCACAGCAGATAATTAAGTCAATTACAAGTTTCTTTCAATCAACACCATACTTTCTCCCGAAGAAAAGGCTACAAGGATCTTAAAAGATATTTCATGAACAGCTAAAGCAAATAGTTTTACTCAGCCAAGGCTTGGGGTACGTGCAGAATGTTTTCCATGCTTTATACCTTGCTAAAATACCATACCATATTTTCGTACCGTACCATCTATCATTTTTTCCGTACTGTGCAGTACGTTAAAGATAACGCAGTGTAATTTCTTATATTTATCATACAATAAGGAAACTCAATCTAGGTAATTAAAATCCACTCATTAAGAAAATTTCAATATTAACATGTGCAAATTAATAATGATAACGATGACGGTGTCAACGATACCATCAGAGATATCAATACTAGAGATTAAATTATTAATAGGTACTAATAGTGATGTCCAATTATAAGAGAACAACTACTACTGCTCCCACCACCACCATCACTACTACTGCTGCTACTACTACAGCTGCTGCTGCTGCTGCTGATGATGATGATGGTAATAAGGATACTAATGAATGCAGAAATTTTCTATGTTAGTAGTTATTATTCTCTTCTAATGTTTTCGACATGGCCAAAACGCACTAACATGAGGATTCATAAAACATACTTTTCAGAGAAAGTATTTATTTGATTTATGTGATAATATACATAAAATCTAACGAAACAAAATTTAGAATACCTGGTCTATCAAAGAATGAAATTAACAATATTTATATGAAGTATATTTCATAAAAACACCTCTAAGTAAAAATTAAACATTGTATTTATAACACACGAACAATTATATATACTCGTACATAAACATTCTTTCTTAAATTTTTAGTCTAGTACTAACTCTCTGCTGCTTCTCTTGCACTGACATGAGACATTTCTTTAGCTAACTTTTTTAAATATTACATATCCCATGTTGAAGCTGATGGATAGGTAGCAAGGCCAGGACAGCTACTTCTAGCCTGGTGATGGGGCCGAAGGTGTGTTCCTGCTACAGCATTTGCATGAATGAAACCCCCTTGACCCCTTTTCCGTTGGGTTCTCGGAACAGTTTGAGCCTTATTGATAGGGTTTTTTCTGAAACTTAACAACAGGATCAGTGACAAGAGATCGTCCAAGTGAGGCTCGTGTTTGATTTTGATGTCGTCAATTCGTTTCAGGTGTTGCCTCTGATGATGGTGTTGTTTTAAATGTTATATGTCCCATGTTGAAGCTGGTGGATAGGCACAAAGATCAGGACAGCTATTGGCCAGGTGATGGGGCCGAAGGCGTGTTCCTACTACGGTATTTCTAGCGATATGTGTGAATGTAGGCCTCCTTACATAAATGAAACCATTTTGACCCCTTTTCCGTTGGGTTCTCGGAACAGTTTGAGCCTTATTGATAATGCTTTTTTCTGAAACTTAACAACAGAATCCGGGACAAGAGGTCATCTTACAAGTATCGCTCTTGCTTGATTTTGATGTCATAAACACGTTTCAGGTGTTGCCTCTGATGATGGTGTCGTTTTAAATGTTACATGACCCATGCTGAAGCTGGTGGACAAGTAGCAAGGCTAGGACGGCTACTGGCCAGGTGATGGGGTCGAAGGTGTGTTCCTACTGTGGCATTTTTGACGATATGCGTGGGAGTTGGTCTACTTGCATAGATGGAACCCCTTTGACTACTTTATGGTTGGGTTCTCGGAACAGTTTGAGCCTTGTAGTTAGTGTTTTTTCTGAATCTTAATAACAGGATCTGTGACAAGAGAACGTCTTACAAGTGGGGCTCTTGTTTGATTTTGATGTTTTCAACTCGTTTCAGGTGTTGCCTTTGATAATGGTGTCATTTTAAATGTTACATGGTCCATGTTGAAGCTGGTGGATAGGCAGCTAGGCTAGGACAGCTACTGGCTTGGTGATGGGCCAGAAGGTGTGTTCCGGCTGCAGCATTTCTAGGGATATTTGTGGGTGTAGGTCTCCTTGCATAGATGAAACCCCTATGACCCCTTTTCTGTTGGGTTCTCGGAACAGTTTGAGCCTTATTGATAGTGTTTTTTCTGAAACTTAACAACAGGATCCGTGACATGAGAACGTCTTACAAGTGGGGCTCTTGCTAGATTTTGATGTTTTCAACTCGTTTCAGGTGTTGCCTCTGATGATGGTGTCGTTTTAAAAGTTACATGTCCCATGTTGAAGCTGGTGGATAGGCAGCTAGGACAGGATAGCTACTGGTCAGGTGATGGGGCCAATGGTGAGTTCTTACTGCGGCATTTCTTGTGACATTTGTGGGAGTAGGTCTCCTTGCATAGATGAAAACCCTTTGACCTTTTTCCATTGGGTTCCCGGAACAGTTTAAGCCATTTTATTTGTTTTTTTATTCTGAAATATACCAACAGGATCTGTGACATGACAACATCTTACAAGTGGGGCTCTTGCCTGATTTTGATGTCGTCAACTCGTTTTAAGTGTTACATGTCCCATGTTGAAGCTGGAGGATAGGCAGCAAGGCCAGGAGAACTACTGGCTTGGTGATGGGGCCGAAGTTGTGTTCCTACTGCAGCATTTCTAGCGATATGAGTGGGAGTAGGTCTCCTTGCATAAATGAAACCCCTTTGATCCCTTTTCCGTTGGGTTTTGGGAACAGTCTGAGCATTATTGTTAGTCTTTTTTTTCTAAAACTTAACAACAGGATCCGTGACATGAGAATGTCTTACAATTGGGGCTCTAGCTCGATTTTGATGTTGTAAACTCGTTTCAGGTGTTGCCCTGATGATGGTGTCGTTTTAAATGCTAGATGTCCCATGTTGAAGCCAGTGCTTAGTCGGCAAGGCCAGGACAGCTACTGGCCACGTGATGGGGCAGAAGGTGTGTTCTTACAGCGGTATTTCTAGCGATATGTATGGTAGTTGGTCTACTTGCATAAATGGAACCCTTTTGACCACTCTTCCATTGGGTTTTCAGAACAGTTTGAGCCCTATTGATAGTGTTTTTTTCTGAAACTTAACAGCAGGATCAGTGACACGAGAACATCTCACTAGTGGGGCTTTTGCTTGATTTTGATGTTGTCAACTTGTTTAAGGTGTTGCCTTTGATGATGGTGTCGTTTTAAATGTTACATTTTTCATGTTGAAGCTGATGGATAGGCAGCAAGGCCAGTACAGCTACTGGCAAGGTGATGGGGCCGAAGGTGTGTTCCTACTGCGGCATTTCTAGCGATATGTGGGGGAGTAGGTCTCCTTGCATAGATGAAACCTCTTTGAACCCTTTTCCATTGGGTTCTCGGAACATTTTGAGCCATATTGTTAGTGTTTTTTTCTGTAATTTAGCAACAGGATCTGTGATGCGTGAACGTCTTACAAGTAGGGCTCTTACTTGATTTTGATGTCATTAACTTTTTTCAGGTGTTGCCTCTGATGATGGTGTCGTTTTAAATGTTACATGTCCCATTTTGAAGCTGGTGGATATACACAAAGGCCAGGACAGCTACTGGCCAGGTGATGAGGCCGAAGGTGTGTTCCTCCTGCAGCATTTCTAGTGATATGCATGGGAGTAGGTCTTCTTACATAGATGAAACCCCTTTTCCCCTTTACCGTTAGGTTCCTGGAACAGTCTGAGCTTTATTGTTAGTGTTTATCTGAAACTTAATTACAGGATCCGTGACACGTGAACGTTTTACAAGCGGGACTCTTGCTTGATTTTGATTTGTTCAACATATTCCAGGTGTTGCTTCTGATGATGGTGTAATTTTTGATGCTAGATGTCCCATGTCTAAGCTAGTGGATAGGCAGCCGAGCAAGGCTAGGACAGCTACTGGGTAGGTGATGTGGCCGAAGGTGTGTTCCTACTGCGGCATTTCCAGCGATAAGTGTGTGAGTAGGTCTCCTTGCATAGATGAGACGCCTTTAACATCTTTTCCGTTTGTTTCTCGGAACACTTAGAGCCTTGTTGTTAGTGTTTTTTTCTGAAACTTGATAAAAGGATCTGTAACACAAGAACGTCTTAAAAGTGGGGCTCTTGTTTGATTTTGAAGTTGTAAACTTATTTCAGGTGTTGCCTCTGATAGTGTTGTTTCAAATATTAGATGTCCCATGTTGAAACTGATGGATGGGGATCAAGGCCAGGACAGCTACTGGCCAGGTGATGGGGTTGAAGGTGTGTTCCTATTGCAGCATTTCTAGCGATATGTTCAGGAGTAGGTCCCTATGCATAGATGAAACCCCTTTGACCCCTTTTTCGTTGGGTTCTCGGAACAGTTTGAACATTAGTAATAGTGTTTTTTCTAAGACTTAACAACAGGATCCATGACACTAGAGCTTATTAAAATTGGGGCTCTTGCTTGATTTTGATGTTGTCATCTCGTTTCAGGTGTTGCCTCTGTATGTGAAGTTCACTTTTTGAGGTGCTGGCCATTGGAGAGTAAGGAGGGAGTTCCAACTTGTCCCATGTATACATTGTCGACTTCCTCATAGGGCTAATTGTCTGTATCGAAGTGTAGATGTGCATCGGAAAATGGCAAGGTGAAATTTTTGAATATGAATCTATTTTTTCTTCATGTAGTAGGCTTTGTGGAGTAGGGTACTTTGATCAAATGCAAACATAATGAAGATAGCCAGCCGGAATAGATAATTCACAAGCATCCTGTTACAATTCTTGGAACTCCTCGTAAACTCAGCATACTTGAACAAGTATTCAAAATGGTCAACGCCACCTATGAAAGTATTGTAGTCAGAGAAGGACTTGGGGCCTTGTAACCACATTGTTTTATGAGTGTCTTCCCCCCAGGGTGGTTTGAGATTCTTAAACTCTGCATTGCGTATAATGGTTACAATTTAATGAGGTAATATCCTTCCGGTGTTCCTTTTCCATGTAAAGGCTGCACCTCTAGATTGTCTGAACCACAGTCAGAAATATTCTAAGATTGTACACACTTTTGCAATACACACACACACACACACACACATATATATATATATATATATATATATATATATATATATATATATATATATATATACTTTTATATATATATATATATATATATATATATATATATATATATATATATATATATATATATATATATATATATATATTCTAGGACCCTTTCTGATATTCTTATTGTCCATCTATTGTATGTCATTCTCATTATATGTCCTACCCGTGTCCATTTCGTTTCCTTAGTATTTGATATAATATCCTGAGGTTTCTTTTGCTCTCGTATCCATGTTGCTCTTTTTCTGTTGCATGGTGTTATTTCCATCATTATTCATTCTGAAGCTCTCTGGGCTGTAACTAGCTTATTTTCTTAGACTTTAGTAAGGCTTAAAGTTTTTGATGCATAAGTTAAAACTGATAGGACCATCTGATTAAATGCTTCTCTTTTTAGAGAAAGGGCCATTTTAATTTTCTTGATCTCGTTTTGTTTAACAAATGCTCCCCATCTCATGCTTATCATTCTTTGAATTTCGGTTTCGTTTCCTGGGAAAATACTGTCTGCCCTAAGTAATCATATTCATTAATAATCTATAGAGGATCATCAATAACTCGTATTTGTTTTCTCTCTGCATTTTCATTGAGTATTTTATTTGTTTTACTAATATTTCTTTTCAGTCCTACATTTCTACTTTTTTCTATTCACATATTCTATCACATTTTGTATTTCCTCCCATGATTCACTATACACAACTAAGTCATCTGCAAATCTTAAGTTATTAAGTTATTCCCATTAATATCAATTCCTACATATTCTTAATCTAAATGCTTAAAAACTTCTTCTAAGCATTCTATGAATAATTTGTGTAACTTCTTTCTCATTGGAAATGTTTTTTCACTATCTTTATGTATGTAGTTTTAAGATTGCTGTACATTATGTATAGATCCTTTCAAGTGTTCTAACATAAGATTCATCTATTCCTTGTCCTAGAAGGCCTTTCATTACAGTTAAAGTTTGAACAGAATCAAAAGCATTCGCATAGTCAATAAATGTCATACATAGTGGTTTGTCATACTCTGTTGATTTTTTCAAAAGTTGGTTAAATACATAGATATGGTCAGTTGTTGAATAGCTACTTCTAAAAGCCTGCTTAAAGTCTAGCTGTCTTTCTACTCGGCCTAATATGATTTATGTAAATATTCTATAAATTTATCATCATAATCATCTCCCGCTACGTCTATTGATGCAAAGGGCCTTGGTTATATTTTCTAGTCATTTGTATCTTGAGAGTTTAATTCAATGCTTCTCCATTCATCATCCCCTATTTCACGCCTCATAGTCCTCAGCCATGTAGGCCTGGGTCTTCCAACTCTTCTAGTGCCTTGTAGATCCCAGTTAAACGTTTGGTAAACTAATCTCTCTTGGGGAGTGCAAAGAGCATGCCTGAAAGCATCTTCATCTACCCCTCATCATGATCTCATCCACATATGGTACTCGAGTAATCTCTTTTATAGTTTCATTTCTAATCCTGTTCTACTATTTAACTCCCATTATCATTAGGAGGGATTTGTTCTTAAATCTACTAAATTTATTAGAGATTGCTTCATTTTCATACAATGACTCATGTCCACATAGTAACACCGATGTCACTGAACTGATTTTTATATATAATTTCAGGCGATTAAATTTCCGAATTTTACTTAACCTAGCCAATGTATGATTTGCTTTATTTTAATCTTTCATTAAACTCTAATTTTAAAGACGCCCCATTGGAGATCATAGTTCCTAGATGCTTATATGATTGTATCTTATTAATCCTTTATCCTGCCAATGATATTTTACCTACCATTGCATACTCCGTTCTCATCATTTGTCTTTCTTCTATTTCATCTATTTCATCCATTTTGGTAAAAAAAAGAAAAAAAAAAAAAAAGCTTTTATGAATTACGGTGAGTAAAATTATTGGGCGGTAATCTATCATGTCTCTTATGTGTCCCCTATCGTGAATTAGTGTAATAATATTTTTGCAAGCTGTAGGTATAGAGCATTCTTGTAGACAATTGGTGTAAAGTTTAAAAAGTTTTACTGCTATGAAATCTCCTCCATTTATTAGTACATAAATTGTTAGAATCTCTTGTCCATTTACTTTGACTATTTTCATGCCCTTTGATGCTTTTTTTACTTCTCCTACTATGAAATTTAGTAATTAGGCATTTCATTATTTCTATTGGAAAGGTTGTCTATTATATCACTATTGTATATCATTGTATAGAAATACTCTGCAAATCTTATCACTCCCTAGTGCACTGAAGGCAGTCCTGAAAACAGACTTATCAATCGGTATATATATATATATATATATATATATATATATATATATATATATATATACTGTATATATATATATATATATATATATATATATATATATATATATATATATATATATATATATATATATATATATATATGTGTGTGTGTGTGTGTGTGTGCGTGTGTGTGTGTGTGTGTGTGTGTGTATGGATATAAACTATATATGGCATACAAATGCGTATAAACAAACACACGTATGCATTCATTTTTAATCACCTTGTGGTATATCAAGACTGAAACTAGAATAAAAACAACAACAACAATAATAATAATAATAATAATAATAATAATAATAATAATAATAATAATAATAATAATAATAATAACAGAATGGAATAGCCATAATAAATAGGGTGTTAAATTCTTGAAGTCCCTTGAGTGTATTTCTTGACACGTGATCCCACGTCTAATGACGTTAGCCACATGAATAACTGTAATGGTGGATTGAATTGTTAGGTAAGAAGGTTTTTTTATACATGGGCGAGTAAATGACCAAAGGCTTTGCTCACTCAGTTATGATGGTGAAGTATAAAGAGGCTCCACACCTTCCAACTCTGTCTCATTGCATCGAGAAGTGAATCCAGGGCGTTTGCTCTTGGAACCTATCGAATTACGAACCCCTCCGAAGCATCTCGACAAGGTAAGCATTCCGCGAAAAAAGTTCTGTTGGAATATTCATCCCTTTTACCTTCAAGAAATATTGATTTTCCCGATGTTGATCCGAAAGTCTTCCTTAGATGTACGTGTATTCGAATAAGCAATATAGCCTAAATGAAAAGTCATCCTAACTATATCAATCAGGTATAAGATTCATAAAATATCAAATACATATTACAATATATGAATATATAATTTGTTAAATAATCTAATTTTCCATTCTTAAGTGCTTCCATAAAAGATAAAGACTCTTGTTTAAAATGTCATTCTTTGCATTAAATTTTTCTTAAACTTAATGGGACAATTTTGTCTTATTGCTTTACGAAGGCCTTCAAAATAATCTTTTCGCTAATCGAATCATTACAAGTTTTACGTTAATCAGAGATATTATAAAAAAGTATATTTACCAGTTCTATGCCACTGAAGACCATTAATGGAATTATACACTTTCTTCACTCAGACGATGTAATTTGTACATTTATTTTACTACCATCCTATATCTATAGAACGGAATGAATTATCTTCACAATCAAAAAGTAATAGACATATAATTTACAAATTAAATCTATTTTGGTAACGAGACGAATTTTCAGGAAAATCATCAGCATAAAATTATCTACCTTATTCCAATATTGTAATTATTTGCTTCCTGTATCTCAAGTTAGGAAACTCTAGTTAAAGTTATACAGACAACAATTACCGCTACATTATATTGGCATTGATGCTGAACATAGGAGAAATACATTCATTACATCCTTCATATATCTATAAGAAACATACAATATTGTTATTCAAAATATTCCTACCAAGCTGTGATACATTTTGTTAGTGAGAATCACATCCCATCGTTTATTTTGCATATTTATAACGCTTGAATTTAAAAAATTATCGTTAAAAAATCTCGGAAGCTTAAATACGTGAAACAGAAAACTGTTTTACCTTTTCTCTAATCTTGACTGAATGTTTAGGACTGCAAAGAACGGTCTAAAATATTTTCTTTATATTTCAAAAATCAAGCAACAATAGCTATTTTCACTAAACTGATGCATCTTTAGAGACATAATCGTAATTATCCACATAGAAAAAATATAGGTTCTAGATTCTCTTATTGAGTCTATAAAATTATGCCTATTCGATTTCTTAATTTCATAGTTATTCCCCTTTTTCGGTATAAGTAGTTTTTACATTATAATTGGAAATGAGATATGAGATAAAACGATTTCATAAAAATTACTAGCTCTGGAATTGTTTTTTTCTATATTACAGATGGGTTACTGGGATGATCCATCCAACATGGTTGGAAATAGCCTTCAAGAGTCTACTAATCCATATGGTAACTATACTGTAGTCGACAGGGTTCCTCGAGAGATCTTAAGCCTTGTTGATGACCACTGGTACCAGTTCCCACCCATGAACCCACTTTGGTATAGTTTAGTTGGTGTATGGATGTTCATAATGGGCACTCTTGCAGTCTCTGGTAACTTCGTAGTCATCTGGGTCTTCATGTGCACCAAATCCCTAAGGTCACCTTCAAACATGTATGTCGTGAGTCTGGCTGTCTCTGACTTTTTCATGATGGCATGCATGTGTCCACCAATTCTGATAAACTGTTACTATCAGATGTGGTCTTTCAGTGCTGTCTTTTGTCAAGTCTATGCTGCCATAGGTTCAACAATGGGAACTGCCTCCATTTGGGCCATGGTGTTAATTACGTCGGATCGTTACAACGTCATTGTAAAAGGCATTTCTGGAACACCTTTGACCACCAATAGAGCTTTATTAAATATTCTCGTTGTCGTGTGGGTTAAAACCCTATTCTGGACTATCCTACCATTCTTTGGATTCTGTAGGTATGTCCCAGAAGGTAATATGACAGCCTGTGGTACTGACTATCTTACTGATGATATTTGGTACCACATTTACCTCTGGCTCTACACTATTGATTGTTACTTGCTCCCTCTGGCTTTGATCATTTACGATTATACATTTATCCTAAAAGCTGTTTCTGCTCATGAGAAACAGATGCGTGAGCAGGCCAAGAAGATGGGAGTAAAGTCTCTGAGAAGCGACCCAGATGCCAAAAAGAAATCAAACGAATGTCGTCTGGCTAAGGTTGCCCTCACAACAGTTTCTCTCTGGTTCATTGCATGGACACCCTATTGCATCATCAATATTGCTGGTATGCACTACAAGTCTATTGTCACTCCTCTATTCTCCATTTGGGGTTCTGTTTTCGCAAAGGCCAATGCTGTCTACAACCCTATCATTTATGCCATTAGCCATCCCAAGTACCGAGCTGCTATGGAGAAGAAACTGCCCTGTCTGTCATGTGCAACTGAGAAGGAAGAAGACTCCTCTGTGTCTGAGACCACATCAACCAATGAAAAGTGCTAAATATCTTATAATGACCTTTTGACTACTGAATTACGAAGCATGATTGGGTGACGATCCAATTGTGAGGCGGAGTTCCAAGTTGACAGAATTCTAAATCTCATGTTCTTGAAGATTTGGAATTATATCGAGATACTTCTTCGAGTTTATACGAAACGATAATTTGAATAAATTTCCTGCATTCAGGTTTAGTTTAATTTCACCTATATGAATACATGCATAACAAGGTAAATATGATTATCTGCCTTGATAAATGAAGGAATATTAAAGGTAAATAAAAATAAAAGCTATAAAAAAAGTGATTTTGATTTAGTCATCAAGAAGTATAGATAATTTCTATTATGAAATTAGAAAGTTAAATTTAAAGGTACAAATATTATGTAAAAAATGTCTCCTCTAGTAAAATCAAGGTTTTGGTGTGATTTATAGAAAATAGTGGCAGATGGAAGTAACAGCATCATTATCATGTCAATTAAATGTCATATTTCTTAGCTTTACTCTTTAATTTGCAATTGTTTCCAAACGACTAGTTATCAACAGTGACTTTATATTTATGAGTCTCTAAAGATACAAACTACACATTTGATAGAAAATTCCAAGGGCAATGTAATGTTTATCTTTCAGATTACGCGAATGAATGATTACAGTATATGTAACCTAGGGTCATAACTACAATTATCGGTATTTAGACAAAGTTTATTTAAAGACTACATCATTTAATGTATACTTGTTATCTGATGGAAATGGAACTGAAACCAAACACCTTTAACCTTTTAACCTTTATGGGTATGAACAGTAATGTTGCATAGTGTTGCATTGATGAAACATGTTTCAGCATAGTTGATAAGTGCAGTATCACATGTTAAGAAGTATTTTTTCATTTATCAAAGTTAGAACGTGATTCTTCTTACTTTTTTATTGCAGTAGGATCCAGTATTTTAAAAGTTATGCTCTTTTATTATTTTTGTATTTTTTTGTGCACGAGTTTTATTTACATATTCTCGCTTAGGTCACAAGCCAGTGAGAGTGGATTAGCGATATTATCCTGAACCACATTAAATATATTCTAATACCACAAGCCTATAACTGATCCCACTAAGACTAGTTGGCAAGGATGCTGTGATTGTCAAATACAACACTGAAAAACTATTATCATTCCAGGTATGTTTGAGGGCAGTAACTATTCAACCTTAACGATAACAAACACCATAGGAATGTTAATACCTACTTTAATACCTGAAGCATACTACTAACTATTATCTAATATCCATTTGTTCTTTTGCATTTTCCATAAAATCTTTGCAAATATCAATCTATGTCATATATTTCTTGAAACTGATAAAGAATTTACGGAATTAAATTTCTGACGGTTTCCATGAAGATATTGACATCTTTGAAGGGAGCACTTAATTCTTTGAATACAATGATAATAACTATTGATCTGGGATCTGCCTATTAGTCCGGTATGCGAAATGTTGTTGGAAAGATTTCCCAACTGAACTTGGTTTGTTGGTACCTGGACATGAAAAATGACCGAAGTGCTTGTCCGTAATCATGCCACAAGTGATGCTATGGACCAATCCAAAATGGCTGCCGCTCGATGACAAAAAATATATATCTTTTTATCATTTGGAGTTGATACACACGTAATATATTAAATATACCTAATTTGAGAGTGAACAATTGATTTATGGTGTTGTTTTAAGCATTTAGAGTGATAATAACCAGTACTTGTTATGGTCCTTGTCGACAGCTCCTTTTTCTGGTAGGATCTTACATTTTACTTTCTGCTGTTTCATTTCAGATATTTAGTAAAACCCTTTGTGAAAGTGTTGTACCTTGTGCACCTCCTTCTTGCAAGAATGTCCCAATATTGTTACCCTCTGTTATATGTGGAAATATTGAACACAATAAATGCTATGAAAAATTCAGAATCTGTGAGTATGAGTGTCAGGAAATTAATTGACGCTGCAAAACACGATAAAGATGATGATTTTACATGAATTGCAAACCAACTAAGAGACAAAGAAGGGAACTATGTTGAATCCGTTGTCTCTGCGGATATGAAAGTAGAACAAAACATTCAGCGTGTGGTAAAGGGTCCAGGAGGTCCCAACGTTGTTGAAGTCACATGAAATGCTAGTGCTGTGGTAGAGTGAACTATTATACCATGATATTACCAACATCCTCAGTACTCTTAGTACTGATCATCCATTGAACCATACAAAATTCACCGAATACCACTCATCATCTCACATTTAATAAGAATGTATCAAAACTGCTGGATTTTGTATTGAAGCATCAAATAATTCTTAGTCATTGATGGTCAATGTGTCTGTGCCACTGTACAACTTCCTTACAAATCAGGTTGTTCCCAAAGAGGTAGCTGCGCATCTGCTCAAGTGTATTGAGAATGGAGAAATTGTATATAGCTCATACAAGAAGAGATTCGTTGAGAAGAGCAAAAAAACTAGCGCAAACATATGAAAACATAAGCTACCACATTTCGCAGACCAACCACAGAAGACACCAGAAACTATTCCAAAGGAAGGGGGCATTTCATCCAAGGAAGTGGCACTGGCACAGAGGAGCATGGACATTGTAAAAGAGAGGGGGATGAATTCTTTCTCATGGTGTAACATTATTGTTTAATGGTGACCTCCCTTCGCACACCAACAAGTCATTACTGGTTAGGTTGATTGAATCTCAACTTGACATCACCCAAAGTAATCAAAATTCAACTCTTGCCTCTCATGTTGTGGTAACTTCCTGTCAAAAATAAGGCAGATGCCTCTGGCAAAATTTTCTAATATGGATGCTGTCATAGATGCAATCCTTTCTTCAGCATTATATCTCTCCAATGAAACCAAATTTGTCCATCCAGTAATTGACTCTTATATTGAGGTGTCTCTCAAAGCATGTGAGCGTATATGTCGTAGGGACTCATCAACAGACATTGACATCATTGATATATGTAGAGATACACCCATTCCTTAGCAAATTGATAGCCTCTGGGCATCTCATAAAAACAATTGGAATCTCCAGTTGCTGGTTTGAGATGTTGTGTCCCATCAAGTCTCCAGTGATGTGACTATCATAGCCAGCTCGATCATCTCTGAGGAGGAAGTATTTCCAGCAAAAGCATCTGGTGGCCAAGAAATTCCCGACTTATTGAGCTGGATTGAAAAAGCAGACAGCAGGGTAGTGATGCATGTGGATTGAGCTGTTCGTGATAAGCAGTGTAATAGAATTATTGTAGTCTCTAATGACATGGGCACCTATGCATTTCTTCTTCCCTACACTACATATCTACATACCCTGGGTTTGAGAGAAATGCAGCAGCAGTATGGCCCTAGTGAAAAAGCCGCATGATTCCACTGCAACAAGCGAGTTCTCCCCCTTGGAGTTCCACTGGCAAAGATAGTAATGAAAGCACAAATTTTAATTGGAGATGACTGCATGAGAACTAAGCATGTTGCTATGGCATGTGACCCAGTAGAGTATCTGACAAACTTTGGTGAAGCAGATACCTTGTCTGAACAAGATGCAGCATTGGCAGAGAGATGCTTGTTACGTGTTTGTAAGAATTTTTTGGGTCACCAAGTCACGAAAATTGCACGTAACAGTAAAAAAATATGGTAAATTACCTGAACCAGTGAAGCATGGATGGGAGGATTATTTTAGAACACTTCTGCCATCAAAATACATGAAGCCTTTACCATTGACCATACTCACAACTTGTAAGTGTGTAGGCAAGTATAGCCTATCTCTTGAGTCTGTGCGTGTCGTTCAGCTGGAGTTCAGTGTGTATTTTTTCTTTTTTTGCCATGGAAACGAATATGGCTCCTCATGTAAACCACAGTCCCTTAATTATTACTATTCGAACAATTTTAATATTATGTACAATTTTAATATTCTGTACATCTCAATGTTCAAAACAACATAAAAAATTAATTCATCACCCACAAATTATATGTATTAGATATAATACACGTGTATTAACTCCCAATAATACAAAAGTAAATATTTTTCATCAGCAGGCGGTAGCCATGTTGGATTGGGCCAGAGCGTCATTTGTAGCATGATTGCGAACAAGCACCTACGTGATTTTTCATGTCCAAGGATCCATAAACGAAGTTCAGTTGAGACTTCCCCCAACACCATTTTGCATAGACGTTCAAAGCTACTAAATGTGGTATCAATTTCATCCTATAGTGAAAAGTCAACCCTGAACTTCATGGAATCTATGGACCTTTGATGTATATATTGACTTTTTATGTATTAACTAGAGTCTAGATGTATTCCTTGAATATGGCAGAAAATTAGTCATTACTGTTTTATTTGTAGAAAATTCAAATATCCATATCAGCCCAGCGAATGATAAAGTCAATTACAAGTTTCTTTCAATCAACACCATACTTTCTCCAGAAGTAAAAGTTACGAGGATCTTAGAGGATATCTCATGAACAACTAAAGTAAATAGTTTTACTCAACCAAGGCTTGCAGTACGTTCAGAATGTTTTCCGTGCTTTGTAATTTGCTAAAATACCGTACTGTATTTTCGTACTGTACCATCTATCATTTATCTGTGCTATACAGTACGGTAAAGATGATGTGCCATAATCTCGTACTTTTATCGTACCCTAAGCAAACTTAATCTGGGTAATCAAACTCTACTCATGAAAATTTCAATGTTAACGTGTGAATTACTAATGATAACGATGATATTATCAACGATAACAGTAGTGATATCAATACTAGAGATTAGATTAGTAATAGCTACTGATAATAATGTCCAATCATAATAGAACTACTATTGCTGCTACAACCAGTACCACCACCACTACTACTACTATTACTACTACTACTACTACTGTTGCTGCTGCTGATGCTGCTGCTGATGATGATGATGATGATAGCACAAACAATTGTGTTGGATGTGTCATCCATTCTGGTACTCCAGACTCCTTGGGGGTAAGGAGTCTGGAGTACCAGAATGGATGACTCATCCAACACAATTGTTTGTGCTATCAGTAACCAGGATGAAAATCGTAAAGCTCTTAAGTCTGCCACAGAATATTTATTAAAATATGAAAAGATGCAGTTGGAGTTTCTGGTGATATTCAACAAGAAGGAAGAAACAGCATGTAAATAAGGCCCACTGCCTATTGCCAAAATCATCTTGTATTCGATCCTTCCCACTGGGTTCAACGAGACATTTGCAGACTTTCCATTTCCGTACACAACCTGGAGAAGAGTTGTGTAGAAGTTCGACGCCTACCGACTCGCAAGTGGTTGCGCTCACATGTGAAATGGAGAAAGAATAGGAGGAAAGGAGGAAGAACAAAGGCGCCAAAGCCAAGGGTAGCCTAATTCCATCATTATCGTGGCCATTCAGAAAACGTCCCAAGATACCACAAATGAAGTTTATCAGCTGGGATGACTGCTTCGATTTTGTTGGCTAATCCACATATAAATTAAACATTATAATTTCAAACTATGTAATATCTTATGATTTGAAATACGTGTATTCCTTAAATTAATAAAAATCTAAAAAATTTTGTTTTCATAATTCTTTACTTCATTATGATAGCATTGTTAATAAACTTTCCAGTGTAGCTCAGCATATGTATAATAAAAAAGAAAACCGAAACTTTCTGGGTAAAATTCTGAAGAATCGGTATATCTTTGCATCCATGTTGAATTAGACTAGATCAACAAAGTCTTTATTATGAATTGAATAGTTTCATTTTGATGTTTTAGAAAGGTAGTAATATTATTGTGCTGTACATAACAAAATACACGAAGGGGCGTCCGGCCAACCCGTAATCCACTTTAGTACTCCCATTAAGGGTATTGGGATAATTATATGTATCTAACGTGAGTAGGCAAAACGACAATAGTTGTTCCCCAGAAGTGTCCTAGAGACGTATAGAATGAATACTGCTTATATTGATTTTTTACGGATGCATATCGAGGGACTATTTGACTGGCTTCAAGATACCCTTAATAAGGACAAAGCCTATTATTCTTATTGCGAACACCCCAGCCTCTCACTAGTAACCGGGAAGTCGGTCACTGAATAGTATTCTTAATACAGAGGCCTCCATTTCAGAAATTCATATTTATTTTACCATTTGGGTATGTCGCCCGAGGATCATTCGGTATATTTTACTAATTTCTTATGAAGGTATTCCAGCATAAAGTGTTTTACCAATAATATAAGACTGAAAAATTACAATTCGGCTTTGTGTGCACTCTATTGCCTATATTTTGTACATAGTATAACTTTGTAAAGGGTTTGTGGAGCATTTATCGTCAACCGATTAAAAGGAAAATGACTGGAAAGTATTGCTTTACTACTTGGTTCACCGTAATTCGCGGCCATATATGTACTGTACAATCATTTGAGCAAATATTGCTACCCATTTCAAAACGTTTTGTTATCTTGTAGGGATAATTATAAAAAAGAGGTATTTGGCAACTTTTCTTCTGGCCAGAGCATTAACAGTGTCATCGAACTCGAATAAATAATTTGACCAAGTTCAACTTCAGTGTTCAGTCAGTGCAAGGTGAATCTGTAATAATAGTGTGCGCATTACAATACATGCACTTAGTCTAGTCTCTCTCTCTCTCTCTCTCTCTCTCTCTCTCTCTCTCTCTCTCTCTCTCTCTCTCTCTATTTGAAATATAGAATATGATCATTGAATAAGTAAATTAAACTAGTGTGATAGACAGTAATTCATTCTATATCCTAATTAAACTATTGGAAAAAATATAACGTTTTAAACATTAGTCACGCCTCTAATCAATACAAGTAATTGCCATCTCTCTCTCTCTCTCTCTCTCTCTCTCTCTCTCTCTCTCTCTCTCTCTCTCTCTCTCTCTCTCTCTCAATACGTCACATGACCTCTTGCTTTATCTCTTACTTGGCACAGTTGCCTCAACATAGTTCTAATGAAATTTTCAAAACAGCTTTCAGAACGAGGTGTACCACACGTGTGTCAAACGATTGTACATAGTAACGACATTTCTCTTTTTTTCTATATTATTATCCTTTGTATCTTTGCTCTCCTGTCACACTGACAGAAACTTGCATTAACCTGTCTGCCTATTTATCATTGCTGACTGATAACAGAACCGGTTGCTGGTTAGACAAGAAATAGCATGTTGTATTTTGTGACCTTGCTAGTGTGTATATGTACTCGATGTGTCTATAATAAAGTACTCAGTTGCATATATCTCGCCTTTGGCTCACAGCCTACTCATCACATTGATGACCCCGGGGATCGACTCGCTCCTCCCGCCTTCCCCCTTCACTGTTATTATGGCAGACTCCACAGAAGTTGGCGCCGTAACATTCAAACTTTCATGTTTCGCCAGCGGAGAGGCGTTTGCTTGGTTTCAGCACGCAAAAGTCCAGCTCCGCATCAAAGACGTGACTCACTCAACAGCCAAAGCAGATTATGTTCTCGGGCGATACCCGAGGACACCTTCCTGGAAATCTCCAACTGGCTTTTGTGAACAAGGAGACACTCTAATAGCGTGTGACACCCTCGAAACATACCTTCTGCAGAGGCCCTCGCTGTCGCCAGTTGCCCGTATAGCAAAGGTTTTACAGCTCTCTCAACAACCGTTGGGGGGACCAAAGGGCTTTGCTCGCCCTCAGGGAAATGACCAGTATCGCTCGCCTGCAACCTGCCGCAGATCGGCTCTCCTCGAGAGGTGAACATACTGCGTACCCTTTGGGTACACAGTTTACCAGAACTTGTTCGTGCTGTCATACCCGATGTCAATAGTTTACCCATAAAGGACACGATGACCAAAGTCGCCCTTATGGACAGCCACTTCACAACCTTCAAGACCTCCATCAACGCCTCCACTCCTGACGAATAAGACACCTATTCAACGCCAACTGAAGCTGACGTGAATGCCGTAGTACACACACGCGTAACCTGTGATGTGCCGGAGCAGCGACAAAGCCACCCATCACACACCACTCGCTCGTGCCCCAACCAACGACTTCTACAGCCACTTACTGCTGCCCATCGGCCTCAGTTTTGCTACTACCACTCCAGATTTGGGGCTACTGCAAAGAAATGTGCCAAGGATTGTCAGTGGCCAAAAAACGTGTAAGTAGGCCATTGCTTGTGGCGGTGGCCTCCCGTGTTTCTTATCTTTTCTTTTTATATGATGCAGGAATGGGCGCGTGATTTTAGGTAGACACGGGTGCTTGTCGTTCACTTTTGCCAAGTCTGCTGACGTCCGCCTGGTAGCTGCCAACGGATCTGCGATACCCACCTACGGTTACAAGAACCTTACATAATCGTTTGGAAATGGCAAATTTAATTGGAAGTTTCTCGTTACTGACATCACATTGCCAATCCTCGGTGTGGATTTCCTCTCTCATTTCCACCCTCTGGTCGATGTCGCCCACCAACGATTGGTCAACGAAGACTCGTACTTGTCGACACCTCTTCAACCCGCCCCTCCAACCTTGCTCTCCCCATCAGCGCACCTGCGGATGCCTACGCACACCTCCTTACGTCATACCCGAAAGTTTTCCATCCAGAACTTTGCTAAACGCCCACGGCACCTGCCTGACACGGTATTTATCCCCATATCAAGACGACTGGACCCAAAGTCTTCGCAAAATTCAGATGTCTGGCACCGGATCGATTGGCAACCGCCAAACAGACGTTTGCCAAAATGGAGTTACTGGGCCTTTGCCAAAAGGCCTCCAGCCCATGGTCGTCACCATTACACATAGTCCTGAAGAAAGACGTCTCCCTCCGTCCGTGTGGGTATTACAAGCTCCTGAACATGAAAACAGAACCGGATCACTACCCCCTCCCAAACATCACCAATGTGACCCCCTACCTACACAAAGCTAAGGTTTTCTCCACGCTCGACCTCCTGAAGGGGTACTATCAGGTGCCTATGAACCCAGAAGACATCCCCAAGACCACCATCACCACTCCCTTCGGTACATACACCTTCAATTACTCCTTTTTTGGCCTTTGTATAGCTGGGGCCACTTTTCAACATCTCATGGGTGGCATCTTAGGTGACCTACCCTTCTGTGTATGTTACGTGGACGACATACTTGTGTTCTCTTCCTCAAAAGAGGAACACCTCCGTCGCCTGAGCATTGTGCTCGACCTCCTACAACAAAATGGGCTTGCAGTCCGGTGCGACAAGTGTACCTTTGGCATCAACGAAGTGTCATTCTTAGGGCACCGCATCACTCCTGAGGGAGTCCATCCCCTCCCTGAGAAGGTAGCAGCCGTTCAGAACTTCCCCACGCCCTCGACTGTCAAAGCACTGCCGGAATTCTTGGGCATGATCAACTATTATAACCGTTTTCTGCCAGCCATTGCCGCCACTCTTATTCCCCTCTACGCTTCCCTCAAGAGTAAGCCAAAGACCTGAAGAGGGGTCCCCTTCAAGAAGTGGCCTTCTGCAACGCGAAGAATGCTCTATCAACCGCTACTGCTCTCACCTTTCCCGTCCCACATATTCCTCTCCTTTTCTCCACCTATGCCAGTGACGTCGCTATTGGTGCAGTACTCGAACAGGTGGTCAACGGCTCGCCCCGCCCATTAGCCTTCTTCAGCAGAAAACTGTCCAAGGCAGAATCAGGTAATTGTACCTTCGATCGCAAATTGCTGGCAGTGCACTTGGCTCTCCGTCACTTTTGCCATTCCTCGTTCACACAGACCACATGCCTCTGGTGCATGCCTTCACTCGACAGTCTGACGCTTGGTCCGTCCGTCAACGCTGACAACTCTCCAACATGGCTGAATACAATTGCACCCTTCAACACGTCCCTGGGAAAATGAATTCCGTTGTCGATGCCCTGTCAAGAAACACGTTGGCTGTTGTTCAACTGGGATTGGATTACATCCCCTTGGCTGAAGCCCAACGACAGGATCCAGAGTATCAAGCATGTGGGACACACTGCACATCCTTCAGTTGGGAAGACATCCCCCTTGCTGACTCCAACACCACCCGCCTCTGTGACGTCAGTACTGGTAGACCGCGACCGTGGATTCCTGCTCACATGCGACGACAGGTGTTTGATTTCATTCACGGCCTTTCACATCCCTAGCGGTGTTTTACTGCACAGCTGCTGAAGACGAAGTTCATTTGGCACGGCATTACTAAGGCTGCTAAAGATTGGGTCCGTACCTGTACTTCTTGCTAAACTTCCAAAGTACATCAACACACAGATTCAGGAGTGGGCACCTTTCCTCAACCTCAGCGTAGTTTCGCCCACATTCACATTGATGTTGTAGGCCCCCTACCAACATCACAAGGACATAGTTACCTGTTTACCGTCATCAACAGATCCACACGTTGGCCTGAAGCCCTTTCTATGGAAACTGCAACGTCCGCCTCATGTACATCTACCTTACTCTCAGGATGGATGGCAAGATTTGGTATCCCTGAGCACATTACTTCTGACAGTGGTACCACTTTCACCTCTCAATTGTGGACATCATTAGCGAATCTCCTGGGCATCACCCTACATCAGACAACTGCCTACAACCCCGCTGCCAATGGAATGGTTGAACGTTTTCATCGCACCCTCAAAGCAGCTTTGATGTACCGCTGCAAGGGCTCCAACTGGTTTGCTCAGTTTCCCTGGGTCCTCCTGGGACTAAGGACCACTCCTAAAGACGCCCTCGACGTCTCGGCAGCTGAAATGGTGTATGGCGACCCATTGGTCGTCCCTGCCGAATTTTTTTTCTTCTGCAACCTCCTCCGATGATCTCCAGCGCATACGTCACGTCGTATAAAAATTTACTCCATGCCACCAGACTTACAAGCCCCCAGCGAAGCATCACATACTGACAGACTTGCACTCCGCAACACACGTCTTCCTACGCAACGCAAGCCACCACTAACATCCCCTTACACGAGCCCTTTTCTTGTGATCCGACACAATCTGAAAGCATTCCTACTAAACATTCGTGAAAAAGAAGACTGGGTCTCCATTTATCATCTAAAACCTGCTTATCTCCTGCCAGATGACCCGCCTACAGTTCGCCTCTCTAGATCAGGATGCCCTATTTAACATGCACAGTATGTCATTTTTAGGAGGGGAGCCATGTACCACCCGTTTGTCACACGATCATACATATTAACGACATTTCTCTTTTTTGTATATTAATATCCTTTGTATCTTCGCTCTCCTGGGACTAAGGACCACTCCTAAAGACGCCCTGGACGTCTTGGCAGCTGAAATGGTGTATGGCAATCCGTTGGTCGTCCCTGCCGAATTTTCTTCCTTCTGCAACCTCCTCCGATGATCTCCAGCGCATACGTCACATCGTAGGAAAATTTACTCCATGCCACCAGACTAACAAGCCCCTAGCAAAGCATCACATATCGACAGACTTGCACTCCGCAATGCACATCTTCCCATGCAACGACACTAGCAGGCCAACGCTAACGCCCTCTTACACGGGACCTTTCCTTGTGATCCAACGCAATCTGAAAGCATTCCTACTAAACATTCGTGGAAAAGAAGACAGGGTCTCCATTTATTGTCTAAAACCTGCTTATCTCCTGCCAGATGACCCACCTACAGTTTGCCTCTCTATATCAGGGTGCCCTATTTAACATGTACAGTATGTCATTTTTAGGAGGGGACCCATGTACCATCCGTGTATCACACGAACGTACATAGTAACGACATTTCTCTTTTTTGTGTATTATCATCCCTTGTATCTTCGCTCTCCTGGGACTAAGGACCACTCCTAAAGACGCCCTGGACGTCTCGGCAGCTGAAATGGTGCATGGCGACCCGTTGGTCATCCCTGCTGAATTTTTTTCCTTCTGCAACCCCCTTCAATGATCTCCAGCGATATGTCACGTCGTAGGAAAATTTACTCCATGCCACCAGACTTACAAACCCACAGCGAAGCATCACATACCAACCAAGTTGCACTCTGCAACGCACATCTTCCTATGCAACGACACTAGCAAGCCACCGCTAACGCCACATTACAGGGGCCCTTTCCTTGTGATTCGACGCAATCTGAAAGCATTCCTACTAAACATTCGTGGAAAAGAAGACTAGGTCTCCATTTATCGTCTAAAACCTGCTTATCTCCTGCCGGATGACTCGCCTACAGTTTGCCTCTCTAGATCAGGGTGCCCTATTTAACATATACACAATGACATTTCTAGGAGGGGAGCCATATACCACCAGTGTGTCACACAATCGTACATAGTAATGACATTTCTCTTTTTTGTATATTATTATCCTTTGTATCTTCGCTCTCCCCTCGCACTGACAGCAACTTGCATCAACCTGTCTACCTATTTCTCATTGTTAAAGGTTAACAGAACTGGTTACCGGTTGGACAAGAAATAGCATGTTGTATATTGTGACCTTCTTGCCGGGACGTAGTGTGTATATATACTCTATGTGTCTATAATAAAGTACTCAGTTGCATTCATCTCGCCTTTGACTCACAACCTCCTCTTGGCTCGTCACAGAGGCCTTCATATTTCACACACTGATTTTGCATCCTTAATTAAAAAAGTCTTATTCTTGGCATTACTAGCATCCCAGTGGCTTACCTTCTTTGCCTAAAGATTTTCTATTAGATATGAATCTGGTGATTTAGTAGGCCAGTCAACCCTAATAATCTCAAGGTGATTGTTTAACCAATCTGTTTTACAAATTTAGAATTATGGATGGGACAGTTGTCCATAACAAGATATGTAGTTTCTGCTTCCGGGATCAACGTTGATCTAACAGTTAGTAGTAGTCAGCACTTGATCCATGATTTGAACATGTTGTTCGCTATTTAATCTTTTTTCGATTTCATTAAGTTCTCCTGTTCCACTTTTCGCCATCCAACCCCACAAAGCTGCTGTTATTCTCGCACTTCGTCTTATTGGCTGGTTGTTCTCTTGGTCGTATCTGATGGATAAAAAGGAAAATTAAATACATAGATATTCCATATATATATATATATATATATATATATATATATATATATATATATATATATATATATATATACACACACACACACACATATATATATATATATATATATATATATATATATATATATATATATATATTTTATATATATATATATAAAACGGATTTTGAGCAAAGCGAAAAATAGATTTTTGGATGAGATTGCCATGTCGTTCTGATGGAAGGTTCCTTTGGGTAGCTTTCTAAGGGATATTTGCTACAGTGATACTTCCAGAGAATTAACTATAGGTCTCCAGAATTCTAACTGCTAGCGCGAGTATCCTTAATATATCTTTAAGGATATCGCATAATATCAGGAGACGTATTATTTGATACAACACATAGCAATCTTCACCCCAAATAGATTAAACTCTTTGAGGGGGAAGAGTGGCGAACGAAAGGGGAGCCGTTATCAAGGTACCCGGTGGACCCCCTCTCTGTACTGCTACGGCCCATCATTCCTTGTTGCATTTAAGCAGGAATAGCTGCAGATAAAGTGGTTTCGGGTGGGGTCATTTTAAGAAGGAAGGGTGGGTCCATCAGGACGACATGGCTATCTCACCCAAAAATAGATTTGTAGCTTTGCTCAAAACCGTTTTTTGGGCTCAGCTATGTAGTCCTGATGGAAGCTTACTATAGAATTAACTTGAAAGTACTATATCTGTGGGTTTGTATAAGTGCCTTTACTTTGACTGAGTTCCTTATATGGTCTCCTAGACCTTTATATATGACATTACCGTTGTCTGTCATATCCACTAAGCTGGGAACTAGCTTAGGACTTCCTGCCACCTGCGGGGAAAGTGTCGACTTCGACTATAACGATTCAAAGTTTGTATCTCCATAGGGACGGACGGTAATTCTTAGAGATTACCCTTCTCATATCTTGGAAATCTGTACCCTTCTAGGGTTTAATCAAAACTCTAGTATGCTTTATTCGTCTGTAACTGAGTTAGCAGCAATAAGACGCAATTACGTTTCAGTATTTTACCTTGCAACTAAATTATCAAATGTAGTTACAAGCAGGTATGAATCTGATCTGGCATTGAAAACACATCAGGGTCCATATTTTCTCTTGTTGAAAACGTATGTAATTTCATCGAAATGATGTCAGTCAATGGAGATGTGAAACCAAATCTGACTGATTTGTACAGATTGGAAATGCATGAACACCGTGAAGCAACGTTCACTCAGCACTGGTGTTATCAGTCAGATATGCACCTATATGGAACAGTGTGTTAAACATCGTTGTCATTTGCTCTCGAGGGTAAATGTACCTATGCACCTGATGCATTGGAAAGTCTCAAAGCAGTTCACTGTTCATCGCAGCGCTAGACAATGGGTTTTATAACACTACCCGCTGCCACCACAGCATGTTTTATTTCCTTTACTTGCTTCGTATAGTGTCTGTAAAAGATCTGGTTGATCTCCACCCAGTGTATGAGCGGAGTCTACCAAAGCCCCTGTGTTGGAAGAAGTTCCGTGAAGAAGCAATTTTCTTTAGATCGTGATCTGCGGGTGAGCTGTTATTCTCCACTCTGCGAATAAGTAGGTGAGCATTGGTCTCTGTTATTCTAGGGATAGATTTTGTTCCTGAGGTTTTGCCTCGGAAGAGCTGTCCTTCCTTGAAGTCTGAAGTTCTACGAAGATGGACCTTAAGACCCTCTACTGGGTATAGAGAGACATCTTCCATCAGCGGGCAGATTCTCCAAGGACTCCACCTCTTGGTGGGTAGCTCGTTCTTGGCCAGAAAGGCAGGATCAGGAAAAGGGTTCAGTTCTCCTGTCTAGGAACTGAATATGGCCTACATCCCTGATAGGGCCAATATTTCTCCAACTCTAGCCCCTGAGGCTATTGCGAACAGAAAATTTACTTTCTGTGTTAGTCCCTTTAGAGTAAACTCCTCATTGTTTAGGTTCGAATCATAGTGCAAGACTTTGACCAACGACCATGTAATGGGCTTTGGAGGGGTTGCCGGCTTGGGTCTAGTGCATGCTTTGGTACCCTATAGAAGGTTTCGCTTGTGAGGTCCACCTCAAAGGCGTATAAAAGAAGTCTAGTCAGGGCCGACTTACACGCGGTTATCGTAGTGGAAGTCAGGCCTTGTTCAAGTAGGTAAATGAAGAAAGAGAGACAGAAATCTGTTGAAATTTCTGTTGGTCCCTTTGTTTTCACAAGGGATACCCATTTCTTCCAAACAATTCACATTGTCTCCTGGTTAAACTTGACTTGTACTCTACAATGAAGTCGACCTTGTTCTTCGAGATCCCAAACTTTTTGTTCGCTGCTAGGGTGAAAAAATCATGAGATGCAGGTTGTTGGTTCTCGTAGATGAAATGTAAAACAGTCGACTTCTGCTCCAGTTTGGATAAAACTAGATTCGGCAGAGGAAACAGCTTCAGTTTCAATTCTAGAACTTAGAGGGAACCAATTGATTTTGGGCCATTTGGGGCCCACTACAACAGCTGTTCCTCTGAAGGATCTTAGCTTGTCGAGGACTTTTAGCAGGAGATTAGTTGGTGGAAACAGGTAAATCCGATTCCATCCATTCCAGTCGAGAGACATGGCGACTATCACTTCTGCTTAAGGTTCTCGTAAGGGGCTACATAACGAGGTAGTTTCTTGCTGTCGCTCGTTGCGAAGAGGTCGATCTGCAGTTCCGGGACTTTTATCGAAAATAAAGGAGAATGAGTCTGCGTCTAGGGACCATTCTGTCTCTATCGGCTTTCGCCTGGATAGAGCATCCACCGTTACATCGCGGAACCCTTGAAGGTGAACTGCTGATAAATGCCATCTTATCTTCCTTGCCAGACGGAAGATGGCTAACATCACGTGATTGATGTGAGGTGAACTCGAGCCTTGTCAATTTAGACATATTACTATCACCTCAATGTCGAGGACCAGCCTGATGTGGACTACTCTGCAAGGGGATAGTCTCTTCAACGTCAGGAAGACTGCCATAGCCTCCAAGATGTTGATGTGAAAGTATTGGACTGGCGTGATCAATTCCTTGCGCTTTCATTTCATGCGAATGGCCTCCCCATTCTTTCAGGGAGGCGTCCGTGTGTATCACCACTGATGTTTGTGGTGGTTGCAAGTGAATTGTCTGTGCTAGGTTCTTATTTGTTGACCACGGCCTTAATTGCATGCGCAATTGGGTCGGTGTCAACCTTGTTGATATTTTCGAGCATTTGATGCGTATCTTCTCCAGACTCCTGGCGCATCCTTTAGCTGTGCTTCTAGCACCGGGTCTGTTACTACTGCAAATTGGAGAGAGCCCAGTACTCTTTCCTGTTGGCGTCTTGATATCCTCTTGTGTTGGATTAGACTCTTGAGAGATGCAGCTATTTCTCTCCTCTTCTTTAATAGAATGGAAAGGTGGTGTGACTGCAAGTTCCCATGGATTCCTAACCATTGAAACTTGTGAGCTGGAGAAAGACGAGGCTTCTAGCAATTGATCTTGAAGCCCAGGTGTTCCAGGAACTGGATCACCTTTCCGGCCGCTTGCAGACAAGTAGTCTTGGATGCTGCCCGCACCCGCCAAACGTCCAGGTATGCTACTACTTGTACTCCTTCGAAGCGTAGTTGCTGGACGATTGTGTTCACTAGCTTTGTGAATACCTTTGGGGCTATGTTTAGTCCAAAGGGCATGGCTGTAAAGACATATTTTATCTTCTGTAGCCTGAATCCTAGGTAGGAGGAGAGGGGGCAGCTGACTGAGAGGTGCCAGTGAGCATCTGCCAGGTCTATTGAGACTGTGTACTCCCCTTTTTTGGTAGAAGGGTCCTTATGTGTTGCACTGTAAGCATCCGGAACTTGTTGTTCTCGATGATCTTGCTGAGTGGAGACAAGTCTAGAATGACTCTGGGTTTGTCCAAGTCTTTCTTGGGAACACAAAACAGCCTTCCCTGGAATTTTGATGGACTTCGCTTTTCTCATTACCTTCTTGTTCAAGAATTCTGAGGTATATTCGTCCAATAAGGGGTTGGAGTGTTGGAAGAATTTTGGAAAAGTGGGGTGGATTTTTGTTCCATTTCCAACCAAGTCCATTCGTAATTTGGCTGTGGACCCAGGGATCGAAGGTCCAACGATCCCGAAAATGGGAGAAAATTCTGCCTCCTACCTGGAACCTCTCATTGTTTAGAGGTTCCTGAGGACTTGTTTCCGTGACCGCATCCTCCACAACCCTTGGTGGGTTTCTGGAGGATCCTCTTTTTGGCCCTTACCTTTGTAGGGCAGAAAGGTGGTCGAGTGCCTTTCAAAGCCTGGATTAAACACAGGTGTGTGGCTACCAGCTGCTGAGGGACCATCTGGAAAGTGGTTTGAGGCTGGGCTACTATTTGAGGCACCGTGGTCATGGTCACGGTCGGAAATTGTGCAGCTCAAATGAAGATTTCCTCTTTGAGGACATGCCCCACTTTTGGAGAAGGTTCCTATTCTCCGTGGTGGCTTTGGCAATGACTTCTTGGACCACTTCCTGTGGGAAAGGGTCTTCACCTCAGATACATGATGGAATCAGTTTTCTGGGTTCGTGTTTCACCGTTGTTGCGGCAAATACATGCTCTCTACAGGTCCTTTTTTGACCTGAGAAAAAGCATACAAATCCATCACAAGGGTGGGGCGTTATTTAAGGCCTGCACACATTTCCAAGCAGTTCTGATGAGCCAGGGAGGCGGCAAGACTCTCTTTCGTCTCCTGTTCCCTTCTCACAAGATGGTTTGGCAACTTTGGAAGGTTCTCATTAAACCGCTGGCCTGCTATCTCTGGATCCAACTTCAAGACAGAGAAGGTTAGATGTACCTCTTTCCACTTCTCCTCGCATGTGGGCATAGCTAGATATAATGGTTTGCATTTCTCTTCGACTGCTCACATGACACAGTCTAGGGGTTTCCCCGAAAGGGGGAAGGCTCTGGAGGAAGGAGCAATGAAGGTTGGGTGCTTCTTGCTCAATGCTGAGACTTTGGGGTTAGTATATCCGGCTCCTTTCTGGGTCTTGGTAAGGATGGCTTGTGTCTTGTCATGTTCGAGGACTATGATTTCCTTTGGTATAACCTCCTCGCAGGATGTAGGTTCATCTCGCAGTCTCACGTAGCAATCTGGGTACACTGAAAGCTGGGCCAGAATTGAAGCTCTTCAATGGGTAAGGCCCCCAACTTCTCGGAGATATAGAGCTTCCCATTCAACATGGGCATGTGTTCCGTCTACCTCCAGGGGCTGGTTTCGGAGCAGTGAGGAAGGTCAGATATTTTAAGGGGCTTAGCAGAGCCCCTGGAAGCGCCAGGGCATTTCCCTTCCTGTACCTCTCTCTTCATCTCTTTGAGATCTTGCTTATTCTCCTCTTGTTCCTTCTGGAACAGTGTCAACATCTGCTGGATCGACTCTAGGAGCGCTTCGCTCCTGTCGACCTGTCTAGCCAATTGGGGAGTTGGGGCTGAAGAGGTTGACGGCATAGGCTGATATGGCGACACAGTGAGCTGAGGAACCTCAGTCACCGTCGAAACGGATCCTTCTTCCTCCATGGGTGGTTGAACCACTTCTTATTCAGGGTCTTCTTGCAGTAGGTCCTGTCCCGTGTCAATGGACACCTCCGACATCCGTTCTTGGTGGATGGCCAAGCCTTACCATGCCTTGTTGATATCCGCGTCCACTGTCCGTTGGATAAAGGGAGGCTGGACCTGTACCTCAGGCACAAACATACTAGATTGAGCCTTAGGGAACATTAGGCACTTCAGAGCTTTGTTAGATAGGTAAGATCCCAGAGAGTTCTTCTGGAAGCCTCATACTCCCCTTCGAAGGGTTTCCGTTGCTGTATCCCTTGACCCCGTAGTGTCAGGGATATTTTCTCTAAAGCCGTCGGTCAGCAAGGTCAAGCAGTTAGAGCAACCCTTCGGGTCTCAGTGCCTCAGGGACCCAAATATGATGCAGCAGGGGCATAATACCTGTACATCGTATGCCAACAACTATACACTTTACCATTGGCTCCTCCTGTAAGGGAGAAAAGGGTGAATGAGTACTAGGTTGTTTATATCATTGATATAATATATACTTAAAATACGGGTCCCAGTACCTCAGGGATCCATATACGATGCAGCAGGGGCCATGAGACCTGTACATCGTAGGCCCAAAAGGTTTTTACTCTTTTGGTTGCAGAACACATCTGTACACTTTACCATTGGCTCCTCCTGTAAGGGAGAAAAAGGGTGAAATGAGTACTCAGTTGTTTATATCATTGATATAATGATATAATGCATATATAAAAAATAATAATACCTACTATTATATTTAATAGCTTAGGATAGTAAGCTAGAAAGGAAATAGGAAAGACCCATATCTGTGTTTCCTCTCACAGGCAGTTGCTAAGACCTCCGTCAATATTAATATTTAAATTCCTTATAAGGGAAAATACCGAGTGGAATAATTCTCGTATGTAGAGCCTGAGCTTGTAAATTTTTATACTAACTCCTCCACCTGTAAAATATCAATACTGAATGGTGTTTCATGAGTGTCCCGATAATCAAAGGATTCATCAGGGTGTTGAGGGAATGCTTCAACCTCAGCATGTTATGCGGTCCCAGCAATAGACAGCGAAAGGATACACAGAGTATGTTAGAAATACTTGTACTACTGTATTGTTATATACAGTAGTTTTCCAACTACTGTATTGTTACATACTGTAGTTTTACTGGCTACTGTATTTTTGTATACTGTAGTTTTACCAGTACACGACTGGGGTTAGGCTAGTGCCTGGCGGCACTAAGTGATAGAGAGAGAGAAAGAATGGAACGGAGGGTTTCCTATTGTTATGGTTTAGCACAATAAATGGAAGTGTAGGAGGGCTACTGCCGCCTACTGCCTCCTTGCCAGAAGGAGAATTCTAATGGAAGGGGAGGAATGTATCTGATTCTAGCTTCCATCCAGCCACAACTTTGCCGCCGGCTGTACAGCCGGTTGCGAGGTCTGTGGATGGCAGTCCAAGAGAGGACTGAAGAATTCTCAACAGTATATTAGGTCACCCACCGGCAGCCGTCAGGGCTGGCTCAGTCTTCCCCCCGGGGCTAGGCCGACGCTAAAGGGCAGAGGGGGGGGGGGGTGTGAGGGAATGGGTCTTATAGTTTGCAGGGGAGAAAGGCAGTGGCAGGTATTCTGCCTACTTTCGGCTGTAAACTAAGGAAGCATGGCTTCCTGTGCCGACGCCGTCGTGGTCGGCAGAGGAATAAGTATTCCCCTGCCGGTGACATTGTCGACTATAAGACATGTCTTATAGTCTACAAGGGAGAAAGGCAGTGGCAGGTATGCCATCTACTTTCGGTTGTAAACTACGGAAGCATAGCTTCTCATGCCGACAACGTCGTAGGCGGCAGAGGAATCACGATTCCCCTCTCGGCAACATTGTCGGCTACAAGACAAAACACCCTGAGTTACCGTCATACTTCGAAGCCGGGATACTCGGCAGCAAAGAAGATCGACAGTAAAACTATCTAAGTCAATCCGGAGTTAACTACTCGGCGGCCATGACGAAAGATAGGGTTGTCGCTTGGGATGGCGGCGCTCAGGGAAGAGGAAGGGTTTATCCTCTTTTCTCTAAAAGAGAAACGTATCGAATTATACCAGTAAATTCTAGGGGATATATATCCCCAACCGAATAAATGGGAATGATACAAGAGGTTAAACAATGGGATTTACATTACTAACGTATACAAAACGGGTTAGGCATACGAAAGTAACGTTATATAGTAGAAGAGGAAATATTATATATATGCAATTTTCACTAGTATAATTTTTCCTAACTAGCTAAAAAGTTTCTCTATAGCTAAGTACCGGGAGCGTTGCACTACTAACTAAATAATTGCATTTATGACGTGCGACAGCGGCTCAAAATGGTCGCCTCCGGGGTTGGCTGTGCTCCACTTAACACCCTTAAATTATGCCAATTCAATTGTGAGAAGGGAGCTATAAATTATACACAGGAAAGATTAAATACTCAACTTTCCAGAGGATGAAGATGCTGGAGATTGCAAGATAATATTCCAATAAACAGTAACAACACCGAGAGAAACGTGGAAGGTGGGAGAGCACTTAGCTTAAATGCTACAGTTCAAAGGAATGATGGGCCGTAGTAGTACAGGGTACCTTGATAAAGGCTCCCCTTTCGTTCGCCACTCTTCCCCCTTAAAGAGTTAAATATATTTGGGGTGAAGATTGCCATGTGTCGTATCAAAAAATACGTCCCCTGATATTATGCGGTTTACCTTAAAGATATCTTAAGGATACTCGTGTCAGGAGTTAGAATTCTGGAGACCTAAGGTTAATTCTCTTGGAGTATCACTTTAGTAAATATCCCTTAGAAAGCTACCCAAAAATATATATATATTAGGCCTATATAGGCCTAATTTTATATATACATATATATATATATATATATATATATATATATATATATATATATATATATATTTTTTTTTTTTTTTGGGGGGGGGGCTCAAGCCATGTCGTGCTGATGGAAGTTCCTTCATTAGTAGCTTCCTAGGTTATATGTGACTACAGTAATATATCCCAGAGAATTTATCGAAGGTACCCAGAATTCTAACTCCTGGAGCGAATATCCCTTAAAATTCTAAGAAGGGATATCGCGTAAGGACGTAATGGCACACCTCATAGCAATCTGCACCCCAGATAGAGTTTACGTTCGAGGAGGTGTGGCAAAAATAAAAGGGGGGCCCTTCAAAGGCCATCCCCGTTCCCTACTACTATCGATAGTACAACAGCGCCATCCCTACGATAGTGGCCATTCTTTTATTTGTAGCGATTTCACTCGGTGGTATTTTCCGGTGATTGAATTTATTTCGATGGGTTAAAGGATTATTATTATGCTTTCTTCATCTTCTTCCGCCTTCAGAAAGTTGAGTATCGGGTCTTTACTTTGAATATGTTTTAGCTCTTGTTTCTCAATGATATTGAGTATTTATTGTGTTTCTAGAGCTAGGTCATTACTGGAGGCGCCATGGGCGCTGTCGTTCTTAGGCATGCGTTATTTAGTTAGCGGAACGACTTCCAGTTTTTAAATAGCCTTATTTAATTCCCGTAATTAATTAGCTATTTAGGCATATTCTTGTGAAGACGTGATTATATGCATAATTTTTTCATTTTTCCTCTGTCGATCGTATAGTTAGAGTTTCAGTGATTTAGGTAACCGAGAACTCGTCTAGCTTAGTTAGGCTAACCTAGACACTGTCTATACGTTCGACATTCCCCGATTACCTTTGTGTTTTGTTTTCATTCCATTGGAGACTGATACCTCCTGTAATGTTATGAAACCTCTCACGTCTCTTCGGAGACTTAAAGGTAATCCCTTTCCCTCTGAGTGTAGTCCCAGACTACAACCCTTTTGGCCGTGCCTGAATATTATTCAGCCATGGCTGACCTGGGGTTTGGTTTCTGCCTATTCCCTTAACCTTTGGTTGTGAATATACCAGCCGGTTTTGGGATTTGGTCAGAATCTCAGAGTATTTAGTCTTATGTCGTTGACCTTTCGACAGGGTGAGTTGGTTGGGGGATACCTTTACTCCCCTGCCGATAAGGTTACCGACAATGGAGGTTAGTCCTCCATAGTCGCTTTGGTTTTGGTAGTATACCAATATCTCCTGGCGACTAAAGACTTGTCCTGTGCCACAGTTCCTTGGGCTGAAAGTAACCCCCTTTTAGCCTAAGATAACGTGGCACTGGAATCCTGTTTCTCTTTGTGGGAGGAGGCGCAGTGTCGCCCCCTCCCCTTAACTGTGTCGGCAGTCTCTGGGTTGGAGAACTGAGTCTCTCCTAGCACCCGGATTCTGTCGATACCATACAGAAACAGAGTTCCTTTTATAGGTGCTAGGACTGTCAAGTTTGACAGTTCCTTTCACAATTGTTACAGGACCCTTTTCCCCTTCCCCTCACCCCTTTTTAATGGTTTATCCATTGCCTTTTAGGCTGACATCCTGCATTCTTTCCTTAACGGTAGAGTGCTGGATGCAGCCAGACTACCTCTCTCATCCTGGCTGACGGCAGGGCATACTGCCGCCTGCCTGCCTGGCCGACAACCAAGATGGCTGCCGAAAGTCATGGATTGTCAGCAGCAGCCGACTTTGCCGGCGGCTACCGACGTTGTCGGCGGCTGCCAACGTTGCCGGCGGTTGTCGGCATGATAGCCCTTTTTGCCGGCCTGGCGGACAACCAAGATGGCTGCCGACAGTCATGGACTGTCGGCAGCTGCCGACATTCCCGGCGGTTGCCGACGTTGTCGGCGGTTGTCGGCATGATAGCCTTTTGCTGGCCTGGCCGGCAACCAAGATGGCTGCCGACAATCATGGACTGTCACCGGTTGCCGTCCTGGACGGTAGTGGCGCCCATGACGGCTGTGAGTGGTTAGTCCCTTCTGTCCCCGAGGTTCTCAGTCCTCCCTTGGACTGTAGCTATAGGTTCTGTTGCCTGTATGCTGTCGGCAGGGCCGGCAACGCGGCGCGCCGACTGTATCAGTACTGTCGGCGGGTTGCTGGCAACAGTACTGTAGCTATATAGAAGCCTGAATGTTACATTCTCCCCTTCTATTAGAACCTCCTTTCGGTAAAAAACGGATTTTGAGCGAAGCGAAAAATCTATTTTTGGGTAAGATAGCCATGTCGTCCTGATGGAAGTTCCTTAAAGGCAGCTTCCTAGGGTATATTACAACTACGGCGATATTCCCAGAGAATTTACCTTCAGGTACCCAGAATTCTAACTCCTGGAGCGAGTATCCCTAAAAAGACCTTAGGGATATCGTAAATATCAGTGGACGTATTCTTGACACGCCTCATAGCAATCTATACCCCGAATAGAGTTAACACTTCGTAGGGGTCAAATGGCAAGAAAACGAAAACGATAAGAAAGGGGGGAGCCGTTCATAAGGCATCTCTCCTCCCCGTTTCGAAAGCGTGCCCTGCGCCGCTCACGGCGCCATCTGTATTCCTTGTAGCGATACACGAGGTGCTACAGATACTGTATGTAGGGAGGGGTCCTACAATCCTTTTCACTCTTATTTATTTATTTTTTTTTTTTGAAAAGGAGCAGGGCGGGTCCATCAGGACGACATGGCTATCTTACCCAAAAATAGATTTTTCGCTTCGCTCAAAATCTGTTTTTTGGGCTCAAGCCATGTCGTCCTGATGGAAGTATACCAGAGCATTACTGTATCTGTGGATTCTCAATACGTGCCGTACTCCTCAAGAATGTTTCTTAGTCAACTCGACTGACAGACCTAAGATGTTACCGTTATACATCTTTTCACTAATCATAAGCCATGAAAGCGCTTCCTGCCCCCTACAGGGAGGAGTCCTACTAGACTCTAGAAACGAACGAAGAGTACATATACCTATGTATGAATCACTCGCCAGCCAGTACCATATAGTGGTCTCACTCTATATGAAGTAAAGCGAAGTCTTACGGGACTACAGTATCCAAAGGAAAAGTCCCGACCAGCACCCTGGTCGAAGTAAAATTAGACAAAAGGTTATATCTGCGTAGGATTAAACTTGCTGCTACCACCGTCCTCAGAAAGGGGTGGAGTCCTTTATGCTAAGGAAAGTATAAACCAGTGTAATCCAGGCTTTGCATTAAGGAATAGGCTATTATAGATATCCCCGATTAATATACATAGGCTAAATGCTCAAAAATTAATATGAAATCAAAATAGGTGAAGGAGACGCAAGGTTCCCGAGAACAAGTTTATTGAGAAACAATAAATAGACATGGTCACCATAAATATGTACATATGCTAGGTGGATGACCAACAATTTACACAAGTACTGTAGTGCATGGATGAATGGTTATCTGAAAGAAAACATATATGTCACTTGCACATACCCCGGTATCAAACTTAACGTCCATGTTACTACTTTGCTGACAATAGCGTTGGCAAACGCTTGGCACACCTGTCTGTACTTGTGCTACCATCACCATAACGTTGGAACAGTCACTGTGGGCTCTGAGAGCCTTCACTACCAGTTATATCAACGCATATAACTAACCACTCACCCAAGAATCAAAGTCCCAAATGATTCCGCTGTTCCTCGCAGAGTTAAACAGCAGGGTTAACGACGCAACCAACTGCTACCACAGACCTCTTTAGCTGCTCCACTTGCTTAGCATAGTGGCGAAAGAATACCCTGGAAGACTTCCAGCCAGTGTATGAACGAAGGTGTTCAAAATCCATAAAGTTAAAGAAGTTTAAGGATGAAGCAACTTTCCTCGGATCATGACCTGCGGGTGAACTGTCAGGATCCGCTCTGCGAATAAAATATGTAATTTTCGCCCTAAGCTGATTTAAAGATAAATTCGAGCCCGATGTTTCTCCTCTGAATAGTTGGCCCCCATGGAAGTCTGAAGTTCTACGAAGATAGACCTTTAGGCATTCTACGGGACATAGAGATGCATCTTCTTTCAGAGGGCAGATTCTCCAGGGACCCCACCTGTTGGTGGGCAACTCGTTCTTAGCGAGAAACGTAGGGTCCGGAAACAGGTTCAGTTCTCCCCCATCCAGGAACTGAACTCGGCCCTCCTCTCTCGAGAGGGCCACAATCTCACTAACTCTGGCCCCAGAAGCAAGGGCAAAAAGGAAGATCACTTTTTGAGTCAGGTCCTTCAACGCACATTCCTCATTATCTAGTAATGAGGCAAAATGAAGGACTTTGTCTAACGACCACGAAATAGGCTTTGGAGGAGCTGATGGTCTAAGCCTAGCACAGGCCTTTGGGATCTTATTAAACATCTCGTTAGCGAGGTCTACCTGGAAGGCATATAGAATGGGTCTTGTTAGAGCTGACTTACATGTAGAAATTGTGTTAGCCGCCAGCCCCTGTCCGTGGAGGTGAATGAAGAAGGATAGGCAGAACTCCGTAGAGATCTCGTGCGGGTTCTTATCTTTGACAAAGGCTACCCATTTCTTCCATGCAGATTCGTACTGCCTCCTAGTAGACTTACACTTGTATTCTTCCAGGAAGTCGATGCTATCTTTCGAGATTCCGAACCGTTTCTTCACCGCTAGGGAGAGAAAATCATGAGCTGCAGGGTTCGGGTTTTCTGTAATGAAGCGTAGACAGTCGACTTCTGGACTTGCTGGGACAGAACTGGGTCCGGGAGTGGTAGAAACTTCAGTCGTAGTTCCAGAGCTAGAGGGAACCATACACTGTTCAGCCACTTGTGGGCCACTATTGCTGCTACTCCCTTGAAGGATCTCAGTTTGTTGAGGACCCTCAACATCAGGTTGTGAGGGGGAAACAGGTAGATCCTGGACCATCTGTTCCAATCGAGGGACATCGCATCTATTGCTTCTGCCAAGGGGTCCACGTATGGGGACACATATTTCGGCAGCTTCTTGTTGTCCTTCGTCGCGAAGAGGTCTATCTGCAGTTCTGGGACTTGTCTCAAGATGAAAGAGAATGATCCTGCGTCTAGGGACCATTCTGACTCTATCGGTGTAACCCTGGATAGAGCGTCCGCGGTCACATTCCGGACTCCTTGAAGGTGAACTGCTGACAGGTGCCACTTCTTCTTCTCCGCCAGTCGGAATATGGCTAACATTACCTGGTTGAGAGGTGGGGATCTCGATCCCCGCCGATTCAGACATTTCACAACCACCTCGCTGTCCAGTACCAACCTTACATGGATCGAGTGACGTGGGGATACTTTCTTCAGGGTAAGAAGCCCTGCCATAGCTTCTAGAAAGTTTATGTGAAAAGTCCCAAATAGCTTGGACCAGGTCCCTTGCACTTTTTTCCGATGGGAGTGACCCCCCCACCCTACCTTTGAGGCGTCTGTGTGGATTGTCACTGACGGGGGGGGTGGCTGAAGAGGTAGAGACCTCTTTAGACGACTGGCTTGAGACCACGGTCTGAGAAGAGAACGTAGTCGAAGTGGGACCGGTCTCTTCAAGTCCCTTCGCTCTTTCGATGCAAAGGTTCTCCATACTCCCGCTGCATCTTTTAACTGTGCTCTTAGCACTGGGTCTGTTACTGATGCAAACTGAAGAGAGCCCAAAACCCTCTCTTGTTCGCGTCTTGATATCCTCTCGGAACCTAGAAGTCTCCTGACAGACCCCGCTATTTCCTTCCTCTTTGACATCGGGATGGAAAGACGGTGTGACACTAGATCCCAGTGAATTCCCAACCACTGGAACCTCTGAGCTGGAGAAAGACGAGACTTCTTTCTGTTGATCATGAAGCCTAGATATTTCAGGAACTGAATCACTTGTAGGGAAGCTTGCAAGCATTCTGCTCTGGATGCTGCCCACACCAACCAATCGTCCAGGTAGGCTACTACCTGGAACCCTTTTAGGCGTAACTGTTTGAGAGCTGCGCTCGCAAGCTTCGTAAAGATCCTTGGGGCTATGTTTAGTCCGAAGGGCATCGCCCTGAAAGCATAAAGTTTTTGTTGTAGCTTGAATCCTAGGTAGGGGGAGAGACGGCGACTTATTGGAACGTGCCAATATGCGTCTGACAAATCGATGGAGACGGTATATGCCCTCTTGGGCAGTAAGGCCCTTATGTGTTGTAACGTTAACATCTTGAACTTGTGGTTCACTATGAACTTGTTGAGTGGTGACAAGTCCAGAATGACTCTGAGTTTCCCCGAGTCTTTCTTGGGAACACAAAACAGCCTCCCTTGGAACTTGATGGACTTTACCCTCCTGATCACCTTTTTCTCCAACAGATCTTGGATGTACTCCTCCAAAACGGGGGTGGAGTGTTGGAAAAATTGAGGGCACTGGGGCGGAGTACTGTACCAACTCCAACCCAGTCCATTTTTGAGAAGGCTGTGGGCCCAGGGATCGAAGGTCCAGCGATCCCGGAAATACTGAAGTCTCCCACCTACCGGCGACACTTCACTTTGACTGCCCTGCAGTCTTGCCTCCCTGGCCGCGACCTCCTCTGAATCCTCGTCCCCTAGAGGGGCGTCTTGATGACCCTCTAGCTGCTCCTCTGGGTCTTGCACGAAACGTGGTTGACTGTCCCTCGAACATGGGATTGAATGCCGGGGAAGCTGATGACATGGCTTGGGGTACCCATTGGAAGGTGGTCGGGGTCTGGGCTACCAGTTGTGGAACCGGAGGCAAAGCTGGCTGCTGCTGCTGTTGTCTTTGCGGTTTGAAGGACTTGGCTGGACGGGAGGAAAACCTTGACTTCTTCGCCTTTCCTTTCGGCTGAGGGCCCTCATCCGGAGAAGACTTCCTCTTAAGGGACAGGCCCCACTTCAGGAGAAGATTGCGGTTCTCAGTGGCTGCCTTGTCCACGATCTCTTTGACCACGTCCTTGGGAAAGAGATCTTTACCCCAGATGCTGGATGAAATTAGCCTCTTGGGTTCATGCCTCACTGTGGCCGAGGCGAACACAAACTCCCTACAGGCCCTCCTTGCTTTAACAAAGCAATAGAGGTCCTTGGTTACTGTGGCCAGATGAATTTTGGCCATTACCATGAACATCTCTGGCATCTTGGGGTCGCTAGCCATCGTCTCCATGTTGGTCTGGAGAGACATCGAGGCTGCCAGGCGCTCCTTTGTGTCCAATTCCCTCCGTAGAAGGAATTCCGACAACTTGGGAAGGTTTTCGCCGAACTGCTGACCTGCAATGTCGGCGTCCAACTTCCCAACCGAGAAAGTAAGGTGCACCTCCTTCCAGTCCTTATTGTCCAGTGGCAATGCCAACGATAGAGGTTTACATTCCTCCAAAGACGGACACAGCTTGCCAGCTTCAACCGCCTTCATGACGGCCGCAAACCCCTTTTGCATAAAGGGGAAGGCCCTAGCCGGGGAGGATACAAAGGAGGGGTGCTTCTTACTCAAAGCGGCAACTTTTGAGTTTGAAAACCCCCTCTCCTTTAAAGCAGCTGTTAAAGTGGCTTGAGCCTTGGAGTGATCCAGGATAATCACCTCCTTTGGTTCCGTCTCCTCCTTCGAGGCCAGCTCCTTCTTCAAACGGACATAGCAGTCCGGGTAGGCCCCTCTACTGGGCCAGAATTCCACCTCCTCAAGGGGAACTGAGCCCAGTTTCTCCGACATGACGATCTTTCCAATCGTCATCGGCATGTGCTCGGCATATCTCCACGGGTTGGCATCCGAGCACAGAGGAAGGTCCTTAACGTTGAGCTTCTTTGGAGGTCCACGTGATGCTGTGATCTTCTGCATCTGGAGCTCCAAAGTAGCGGCCTTCTGATTATTCTCCCTCTGCATCTGTTGGATCATACCAACGATGGAAGAGAGAGCCTGTCCAAGCTCTGCTGGAAGAGCGGACGAGGTAGAGGGGATAGGTTCAGAGACCTGAACCGGCACGTCTGATGATACGGGAACCTCTTCCTCCACGGCAATAGGATCTCGATCCTCCTCCTCGCCCTCTGCGAGGAGATCCTGCTCCGCACGATCGGACAAGTCGGACATCTTGTCGTCCAACTGGATGTCCTGCATGGCATCAGCGACATCCTCCTCCACTGGAATCTGGATCAGAGGGATCTCCGGCCGAGGCTGGGGGACAACAGCATCAGGGGAAGCCTTGGGAAAAAGGTATGCCCTCATCTTCTTGTTAGGAAGATAAGGTCCAGTGGTGTTTTTCTGAAAACCCCTTACCCATAAGCGAAGCCTCTCCCTCGCTGCATCTCTTGACTCCGCCGACCTAGGGGATTCAAAAGCCTCTGATAGCAGGTTAGTACATACAGCACATACCTGCGGATCCCAGTAACGATGGTCATCATTGGAGGCTGCACAAGCCGCGTGCCTCCTACACGAGGCATGTCCGCAAAAGTTCTTACTGCGGACATTGCAGAAGACACTATCACACTTCGGATGCTCCTCCTGTAAAAGAAGAAAAATTTCCATGAATATCAAGTGAATTTCAATTCACATGTAACAAATGAGTATTCAACAAGAATAAGGGAAAGACACCTACTTGTGAAACCCACACAAACACCTGTGGAAGCCCACCAGCCAAAGTCACATAGTTAGTCTTTACTAGAATAACCAGAGAACGTATTTCCAAAGGAAATTAGGTGTAGCTCACACCTAAGGTAAAATATTACCATTCCGGCCAGGGATAAAAGAATTATCTTTTATCCTTGTAAGGCGACACCAAGTGATTGTACCAGTAACACAAGTAAGATAGAAAAGACAGTGTTGTAACCTACTACATCATGAACTCCCTTGGTTGAATATACCACCAAGAGAGGACTGATACAGTACCTGAGGGTGGTGTGCCAGCCGGCTATTGCCGGTCAGCACCCCCCCCCCCGTTTTTCGAAAGGTAGATCTCAAGTACACAACATCAGATCACCCTTATTGGGGAGAACTCCAGATCCCATGCCTGAACCGGCCGGCAGTGGTTGCCGGACCGCAGCCACCCGGTTTGCACTGCGTTGCCGGCCATCATTCTTAGTGGCCGGCTGACTGGGCAGTGTCGCAGGCCGGCCGGCAGCAGTAAACAAACCCTGCCGGCTGGCCCCCACACTAGGCAGCGCTCGGCTGCCGGCCCCACTTGTAGTGGCCGGCAGATGAGCAAGAGACCGGCCGGCAAAGGTATATACCCAACGCCGACCGACAGCAAGAGAACTGGAGAACACCCCTCCCCACCGACGGCCGGCCTGTAGGCCGGCAGACGGCAAGGACAACACATACGAAGACAACAGAATGAGTGCCGGGTTAAGAGACTATGAGTCTCTGAGCCCGGCACCCGAAAGAGTGCCGAAAGGAAGGGGAGACACTAAGTCAAGCTTCCTAACCGCTGCATACTGAATCTACAGACGGCAGCGATGGAGGGACCAAGAAAGGACCGGGCAGCACTCGAAGTAATGGTCTCTGCCGGTCGGCACACTCTGCCGGCCGACAGGAGACCACGTCAGTTCCTCATCCTAACCTAGGCTAGGCAAGGATGCGGACGACTGACACAAGGAACGGAAAAAAGAAGGGAAGGACAGAGGGTCCTATCCAACCTTGCCTTGGTTAAGGGTCATTCCCAACTAAGACAGTTCATCTCAGTTAGAGAAAGACCCGAGAGGGAGGCCGGCACTACTGGCTGCCTCCCTAAAACCACGGCAAGGAAGGAATTGCTCTTCCAGAAAAGGGAACATATCCCGAGACCGGAACGGCAATAGGACAGTCTGATGAGTCACCGAGTGAAGGGATCACTACTGGAACCCAACAAGGTGGACCAAGGGGGTAACCCTTAATGCCCGAGTCAATCAGCAAGGGAGACTCTACCCCATGCCAGACAAACCCGGGCTCAGACTAAACACTGTTGTACTGTCCCCCTCTGAACCAATTCAGTTGGAACGGGAAGGTACAGTACTACTCCAGCATAGATAAATTTGAAGATTAATTCAAATAAACCACTAGAGTTAAGCCTAAGGCTTAAACAGAGGGAAAGGGTTTGCCCCTTCCCCGAAGAGAAGGGAGCAAACGGGGAACAGATAATACTATAATGACCTAAGACAACCTAGCCTAGGCACTAAGAGAATCGATTACCTAATTCACCGAAACTCACACCAATACTATCTTGGAAGGTACTCGAAAAGGACTTATATGTATAACGTTGCCTAACGCTTAAAGCAATAAAATTCACATTTGGAAGACTAATTATCATGCAGGAAGTACATAGGCCAACAGCTAGCCTACGAAGACTAGTGTTGGCAGCCTAGGCAAAACTTCGCCAGGCACACTACTATCGCATCATAACAGAATTCCTAAATAAGCTAAGTAGCTAATATTTAAGCGCAAAGGGGCTGGGAACGTCGCTCTTGCTAACAAATAAATCCTATTCTAGCGAGCGACAGCATCCATGATGCCTCCAGCAGGCAACAGCTCTTGTATCAAAGATAACTCTTTTAATTACTTTAATTTAAACCAAGAGCCTACATTTATACATAAAAGAAATAGTACTCAACTTATCCGAGGCAGAAGAAGTTGGAGAAAGCATTATCAAGCGAGAAATTCCAAGATTCGGTAGAAAACAGGGAAAAAACACCGAGTCGTAGAGCTACAAGGAATACAGATGGCGCCGTGAGCGGCGCAGGGCACGCTTTCGAAACGGGGAGGAGAGATGCCTTATGAACGGCTCCCCCCTTTCTTATCGTTTTCGTTTTCTTGCCATTTGACCCCTACGAAGTGTTAACTCTATTCGGGGTATAGATTGCTATGAGGCGTGTCAAGAATACGTCCACTGATATTTACGATATCCCTAAGGTCTTTTTAGGGATACTCGCTCCAGGAGTTAGAATTCTGGGTACCTGAAGGTAAATTCTCTGGGAATATCGCCGTAGTTGTAATATACCCTAGGAAGCTGCCTTTAAGGAACTTCCATCAGGACGACATGGCTTGAGCCCAAAAAGGTAGTCTATTAGACTTTTCTTCCTTAATTACTGTATATAGCTACAGTAAAGGATAGCTCTTTTTTCCATACAGTCTCTCTCTCTCTGTCTCGCTAGGTCTGCAAGGTATGCAGACATATCCTAGCCAGACCGGCAACATGCCGGATATACTGCTGTATAGGTAATACAGATAGCCAGTATATCTCAGTATAGAATATACTGTAGATAGAAAACTACTATATTTCTTATACTAGTGGTTTTTTCCAATATATTTTGGATATCCAATTCGGGCAATTGCTGAGCCTAATCCTATATTGAATGAATATGATTTCTTCAATATCCTGATTAGAAATCAGTTTTAGGATTATCCTGCAATATTAAATATTTCAGGCATGAGTAATACACTCTTATCCTGTAAAGGGTGCAGCCCCTTTTTCTTTGAGTCTCCCTGATCAGGAAACTCTATAATTTAATATAGTAGGAAGACTACAGCAAATGACCCGAGTAGGATGTTCATTTATATGTCTTTATTTTTCTGTTCCATCTAGTGCTAGATGGACCCTGCTGTCATATGCTGCCTTGTAGGCAGCATAATGATAAGACTGCATGACATAGGTACAGTAGTCGATATGTTGCAATTTACACTTTTGCAATTTAGAAACTACAGTACCATGTTACAGAAGTTTTTCCTAACTTACCTTGGGTATCCTCCAGCGAATTTTCTGCTGATACCGCTTATATATTGAAGGAATAATTTCTTCAATAGTCTGATTTGACATCAGTCATCCTGACCCCACAGTATTAACAATTTTGGGATAGTTAATTGATACTTCGCTACCCCTAAGGGTAAGTAACCCTTCTACTTGGATTTTCTCACAGAGAAAGCTCCATGTAAGTTAATACTGAGGGGAGGTAGCAGCATTTACTCGCGGAGGTATACAGGTATGTATCTCCTACTATCCCTTTATAGCTTCTATCCTAAGCTATTCTGTTGTAGATGACATTTACATGTTGATTATTAAAGTAATAATCAATTATATACTCATTTGGTTTTCTTTTCTTTACAGATGGAACACCAGATACCTTGTACGGCAGTCCACTGCAGAGCCAAGGGTAAGGACTTTTACGGTCATAATACTTGCAGGTTACATGCCCCCTGCAATATTATTTCCGGATCCCTACATTATTGGAACCCACAGGGTTGCAATATATGTTGGACATTGATGTCTGAAGGTTTTGATAATCCCAAGTCTACAGAGACTAAGGATATAGCACAGTATAAATTACGTAACTGGGTGAGAGGCTTCCAAAAGATCTCTCCGGGACCTTTCCTACCTAATGATAGGATGCGTAAGCTATTATTTCTAGAGCTAAGTGAGGAAATAGTAGTGCCTCAGGAGTCAACTACGTTCCATGATGGCGAGAAAACCTTTGGGATCGAGGGTAAGAAGTGCCCTAAGGTAGAAGAGAAATATGTTGTATCGGACTTTCCTCCGCCTTTGCTGGCTAAAGAGCCATCGATGTCAACATCTTCGTCTTTTACCCCTCTATGGGATAATGTGGTACAATTATGTATCCAACTGAAGAATCAGATAGAGGGCTTTAGTAAACAAAGCAAAAAGCGAGAAGTAAAACACAAGATAAAACCTCGTAAAGCTCCTCTTGTTGCTTCCCACGGGCCAGTTAAACGACCCATGAATCAAGACCTTCCTTCATGCTCCTTAACCAATCCCTGGAGGTTTGCAGAGCTGATGTCGATTTCAAATGGCAATCTCTTCATTTCAGAGAAAATAGGTACTGTTCCCTTGGACAAAATCCAATTTTGGCCAAGCTCTGAGGTTTTCCCTAATTGTTGGGTTCGACTGAGGTTCGAACCAAAGACAAGGAAAAGAACGGAACAAAAGTAAGTCGTGATTCTTGATCATGATAAGGCACAGACTATCCTTTCAGATAATCTGAAGAAGGCGGGTTATTCAGAGACGACGGTTTTCTCACTGAATAACATACACTCTTCCTTTGTTGCTCCTGCTTCACTCTCCTTCCCCTTTATGGGGAAGGCATTTACTTCCGTTACCATAGCTGTAGAGGCGGAAGAGTCATGTCCCACACTCGATGAGTGCAAACCTTTGTCACCAGCTTTTCCCGGACAGGAAAAGGATTGGAAGGAAGTCCATTTGACATTTTCAGTAGGAAAATTAGACAAGGATGTCGCAAGCCGACAATTTAATGTATGTCTCCCTAAATTGTCCGATTTACTCTTGTTTAATGAACACGAGTCAAAGGAGAGACTGGCGACATCCCTTTCTCTACAAAACTACATAGAGTTGTCTTCAACTTACGAGAACACCCCAGACATGCTCATGGTCTTAGCCAAAATGCATATGGCTACATTGGTAAAGGACCTTTGCGCCTTTGTGAAGGCTAGGAGAGCATGTAGAGAGTTTGTGTTTGCTGCTGCAACGGTGAAACACGAAACAAGGAAGCTAATATCTTCCAACATTTGGGGTAAAGACCTCTTTCCACAAGAGGTCATTAAGGAAGTAATTAAGAATGCCGCCATGGAAAACATAAGTCTTCCCCAAAAATGGGGCATTCCCTCAAAGAGAAAATCTTCTGTGGTTGTGGGTCCCCAACCTAAAAAGAAGATAGAAAATACTGGAAATATCTGGGCTGCTCAACAACAGCCCATTATTCTAGTGACCAAGATGCTACAGGCAGATGGTCAAAAGTCTAAACCTACTGGCATTTTGAAGCATAAAGACGTTTCGGCTAGGAGGAACATTCCCTCAGGATCGCAGGACCTTCGATCCTTCGGTCCAGAGCCTATTCAAGATGAGCCATTGATGGGGAACAGAAATGTCCCTACTATTATCTCCTTACCTTCTCCTACAGTTCAAAACCCTCCTGGAGGAGTATACCTGAGAGCTATAGAGCATACAGGTAGTAAGAAAGCTACGGCTCATCGAGTCCCAGGGAAGGCTATTTTGTGTTCACAAGAAGGACTCAAGAAGTCTCTGAGTCATTCTGAACCTGTCGCTACTCTACAAGTTCATAATAATCTGCAAGTTCTGAATGCTAATCGTTCTGAACATATGGACCTTGTTCCAACTAAGGGTGTTCGTAGTCTTGTCAGACCTGAAAGGTGTCCTCTGGAACCTTCCAGTCAACCACCCCCCTTCCTCCTGCCTAGGATTCATGTCACGGAGAGTAACATTCATCCTAGAATAGATACGTATCAGACTCACAGTCCTAAGTATCTCCATAGTGATGACCCGGTTCCTGGGACATCACAGATGCAAGATATGCTTCTAGAAGTCTCGACTTTCTCCAGCTCTAGGGTTTTGATGGCTAAAAAACCATCGAAGCCCTCAGTCACATTAGCCCCTTTTTCCCTCGGGAAGTTAAAAGGAGCATGCGAGGTCTGTCAGGAGATTCAGCTAATCGATCAGATTCCCAAAATGCCAACAAGGAAAAGTGCTAAACTTTCTCCAGTTCGCAATAGTGACAGACCTAGTGCAAAGTGCACATCGGAAAGATGCGTTAAGAGCCTGGAGAAAACATGCATCAAACGCTTGAAGAGATAAAAACAGACTGAGATCGGTCCCTCTTTAATCGCTTCTTTAACAAAAGTTAAAACACGAAAGTCCCAGGACTCGGCTGGTCCTTTCGTGGGCGGGGAAGCACCCTCCACACAGATCAGACTCCCTACGTCTGAGCTGGTACACCGAAGCGATATTAAGACGTCACAATCGAACGTCTCGTACGGTCTTAGTGATGTTACCCATCCTTTACCTAAAGGGATGGCACCTAACAGCAGTTCATTTACATTTGATCCACGATGTGATGGTGGATACTTTATCACGGTCCAAGGCGATAGAGTTGGAATGGTCCATGGACGCAGACATATTCCCTCCCAAATGGGAACAAGTCCCGGAACTGCAGTTCGACCTCTTCATCACGAGCGTCTTCAAGAAACTACCTCGCTAAATAGCACCATACGAGGTTCCTCTAAAGGGTCTGATAGACTAGATGAGGCCGGTCCTAGCTCCGATCCTAGGTATATTTCCGAAGGTTCAGAAATTAACTGCCTTCGGTTTATCACAGAGAACCCAAACCCTTCATTTCATGAATTTCTTGCTCTAGTGGTTAGAAAAAGTTTGGGATCTCAGAAGGCAATATAGGATTCTTAGAAGAATACAAGGCTAAGTCTACTAAAAGACAATATGAGTCTTCCTGGAAGAAGTGGGTGGAGTTTGTTAAATCAAAAGGACCGAAAGAAATTTCTATGAACTTCTGTCTGTCCTTCTTTGTCCACCTTCATAGCCAGGGGTTGGCGGCCAATACGATAAATACGTGCAAATCGGCCTTGACTAGACCTCTCCTATATGCCTTCCAAGTGGATCTGGCAAATGAAATCTTTAACAAGATTCCGAAAGCATGTGCTAGACTTAGACCTGCAGCACCACCAAAGCCCATCTCTTGGTCTTTGGACAAGGTCTTACATTATGCCTCATCAGTGAACAATGAAGATTGTTCTCTTAAGGATCTAACCCAAAAGGTTATTTTCCTGTTCGCAATAGCCTCTGGGGCTAGAGTTAGTGAAATAGTGGCTCTATCGAGAGATGAGGGCCACATCCAGTTCACAGATTTAGGAGAACTCAATCTCTTCCCTGATCCATCATTTCTCGCTAAAAACGAGCTACCCACTAAGAGGTGGGGTCCCTGGAGAATCTGTCCTCTGAAGGAAGATGTCTCTCTATGTCCTGTAGAGTGTCTAAAGGTCTATCTTCGTAGAACTTCAGACTTCAGGGGAGGTCAGCTCTTTAGAGGAGAAACTTCGGGATCAAATTTATCTTTAAATCAACTAAGGGCGAAGCTCACCTACTTTATTCGTAGAGCGGATCCGGACAGTACTCCCGCAGGTCATGATCCGAGAAAGATTGCTTTATTACTGAACTTCTTTCAGTACATGGCCTTTGAGCGTCTTCGTTCATACACTGGATGGAAATCATCCAGGGTGTTTTACAAACACTACGCAAAACAAGTGCATGAACTGAAACACTTTGTAGTGGCGGCAGGTAGTGTTTTAAAACCTGCCCCCTAATTTCTTGTGATACATTTTTTGGTTTGGGTCCTCAATTGTCCTCGGACATGTTTTGGATAGGATTCATCCAGGATGTTCTACAAACACTATGCTTTGCTAGTCCATGATCTGAAGCAATATGTGGTGACGTCAGGTAATTTATTTACCCTGCCGTTTATTCTACGATGAACAGATAATTGACTGGGACTGTCAATTAAGGGGAGAGGAAGTCATCCTTTTTAAGTATGCCTTCTTTTATTTATGTGTTACCATGGTAGCACTAGCTCTGTTCTAAAATCCCAGGTGTGGAATTATACAGATAGCTCTAGTGCCAGTGTACGAAGTACATAGGGCAGTTAATGGTAACCAGTACAGGTTTTATGAAGAGCGGTTATCTTTTACCTTCTCTTCAATCTAAGAGTGGCATTTCTTGACTTCATTCCTTCAAGAAAGAAATTCGATTCCTGTACTTGTTCCAGGTATAATCCCATTGTCAAACTACATTCGTTTTGCTAACTATCTCTTGTAGTCATTTATTTAAAATAAATGTCTATTTGAATGTAGTGCGTCCATCTTCGCCAGACAATTATATCTATACATGCCAGACTTTTTATTTGCTTAGAATGCATCCTTCACATTTGTATGCATCTAAGGTTAGACATAAGAGACACTGATGTCTTTTTGACCAAATATACAACTTGAGACTATTTGTATATTCAGTGGATACTTAAGTTTGGTCATACTATTTATGTTAACCTTGAAATCCCTTTTCAACTGTCTAGATGACTCTTCCCTGTAGGAGGCAGGAAGCACTAACATTGTTTATGATTAGTGATGATGACATATAACGGTATTGTCACAAGTCTCATATGGTCAGTATGACCATTGAAAAGGTTGACATAAGGTTTAGGCACTGATGGAAAATCCACAGATACATTAATGCTCTGGTATGCTTCCATCAGCACGACATGGCTTGAGCCCAAAAAACGGATTTTGAGCAAAGCGAAAAATCTATTTTTGGGTGAGATAGCCATGTCGTCCTGATGGACCCACCCATCTCTTCTGCAGAAGAGATCTTCAGTTCCCTTCCGTAAGTACTGTATTTTTGGGCTCAAGCCATGGCGTCCTGATGGAAGGTTCCTGTTTGGTAGCTTCCTTGGGTATAAGACTACTAAGATATTCCCAGAGAATTTAACCACAGGTTATCACAGAATTCTAACTTCTGGAGCGAGTATCTCAAAGGTTTCCCTTTAAGACATCGTAATACAACAGGGGACACGCATGTCTGAACGTGCCACATAGCTATCTTCACCCCGAACAGAGTTAATGCTTCGGTGTGTAAGGACTGAGAATAGCTGGGAGCCGTTCCACAGCTAATCTCACTCGTGGCTACTACTGATACTCGAGACGTAAACAAACGGACGCCATTGCTCTGATGACGTCACGCCCGTCTTCATCCTTTGTTTAGTAGCTGCCCTACTTAGACGGATTTTCCCTGTGTTACCTTTATCGCTTTGCATCTTCGCTATGTCGTTACCTTCAGCCTCGCCTTCTTCTGGAAAGTTGAGTACAAGGTTCCAGTATTGTTTAATTAAGCTCTGGCCGTAAAGTAAATATTACTTTTCGAAATAATTGATGTTTTGTGGCAGAGCTGTGCCTCTACCGGACCCGCCATTTTATGGCGTCGTTGTTGTTATGCATGTCTTATTTAGTTAGCCACAACAATGTTTCCGGCATTATATACTAATCGAATACATTAGTTTATTTAGTCTTCATAGCTAGGAACTTTTATATCGTGTTTTGACGCTTTTTATCGGTCATCGATTGACCTCATACCAGTCGGCTACTATAGCCCCCAGGCCAGGAGCCTACATACAAGTGTTCATGCATGATTTATTAGTGATCCTAGACTAAGTTATGAAGATAGTGGCATTATTATTTTACAATACTTTTGACAGTGATGCAAATGTTTTCGCCTTCAGGGACCATATAGGGGATAGGCTAGTCAGTGATTCTTTCTAGCCTAACCTAATATTAGGACCCCTATATGCTTCCTTCATCCCCTGCCTTGGCATTCCCTCTATTTAGCCTTGATCCCTTTTCTGAGTAAAGGGATTAATTGTCTAATAGAGTATATATCGCCTCTCTGTCCTCCCTAAAGGAATGAACCCCCTTTAGGGCTGCGTCTGAGAGTGAGGTTAGGCTAGCCTACCTCTATGGCTAGGATAGTCTACGACTTTCCTGCGATAGCGATATGTCTTCTTCCTTGCCTAGTTCAGGACTTTTAGCCCTGTTCTAGGTCGGGTTAGGAAGGTTTCTCTGTTCCATGCTGAAACTGTACTCTTGCACCGTTTTAGCCGATCAGCCTGATCTTAGGTTAGGGAGTGTCCTCCCTTCCCTTAGTGGCCGCTCTGGTACAGAAACCCTTCCTGGGAAGACTTCTCTCTTCTCCCTCCCCACCTATCTCTTGTATAGCCTAGCCTATGCTTAGGTTAGTTTATACTCATCTGTCCCCTGTCCTACAACTCCTCCTTAGGGTGGAAGAGTAGGGCTACCCGAGCTTCCTTGTGCAGTCCACTCTGGTACATATACCTTCATAGTGTCCTATAAGGTTAGTTACTAGTATAGTTCTGCATATGGGAGTCTCCCCCCCCCTCTTGGGTGTTCCCTAGCCCTCCCTTGGGCTACCTAGCTCCCGGTCCCTAGTGACCCCTGCTCATGGATGTTAGAGCCTGCCTCTATCATGGGTACACCCCCTCAGGGAGGGGGAGGGATGTCTGGAACCCTGACGGTACTTCCTGCATCCCTTTCCCCCCTCCCCCTGTCTCTCTATCTATCCGGGTGCCGGTCTCTTGCCGCCTCTACTGTCGGCAATACCTGCCTCCTACTTGGTGACTTCCCTTCCCTTGCCGCCAGCCCCCCGTGTACCGAGGGACTGCCGGCTGCCGCCGGCTACTACCGGCGGCTCTCCTACTCCTATCTAATCGTCCGCTTGCCGGTCGATCACCGGAGTGCCGGCATATACTGCCGGCAACCCGATACTACCTTTACCATCCTTATCCCAGTCACCAACCTGGCATCCTCCGACTGCCGGAGCCGCCGCTTCATGCCGGCGTGCCGCCGTTGTGCCGGCGGCCGCCATCCTGGTATTTAACTGACTTTTGAAAATTGTCTGTTCTAATGCCAGAATCTATGCTGGAGCGAGCTCCGGCATGCCGGCGGCTTGCCGGATGCCCCGGAGGCGTCAAGAATACTTGCACCCCCTTACTGTAGCTATCATAAGACTAGGATAGCCCTATATCGCAAACAGATAAGCTGCTTCTGCTATTAAGATCAGTACCTAGTACTGCTCTATTAGTGATCATGCTGTCTCTTTGCATTCTTCTAATTCCAGCATGCTATGTGCATCTTAGCACGGCTGGTTGCCAGAAGCAGTTACCCTTTAACGAGGCCTTCTGGCTCTTAACTGGGAACCGAATGAATTCGATCCCAATCTTGTCCTTGGTTTTCCATGGAGTTCCAAAATACTGGGAATTCTAGGAAACTATATCCAATGATCTCGGTCATTTGGATTATCCAAGGACCAAGCTTATGGTAACCAGCCGGGCGAGATGCATGGAGCATGTTCTCCTTTACTGTTTTCATTCTCTATGCATCACACCTTCTTTAAGTTAAAATTAATGATTAATATTAACTTAGTTTAAGAGCCATTCTTATGACTCCCCCATACTCATTTTCTCTTTCTTCCACAGGAGGAGCAGATGAAGTGTGACTTCGCCTTCTGCGCTGTGAAACGCCCGCAGTTTTACGGGCATACGGCTTGCAGGACTCACGCCCCTTGTGCAGACAAGAAAGGGGATTTGAAGTTTTGGAATCCACTGGATTGTACGGTCTGCCAGGCCCACCTAGTTGAGGCCTTCCATAACCCTCCCTCAGCGGAGGTTAGAGACATTTCTCGTGAAAAGCTGCGCAAGTGGGTGCGTGGCTTTCAGAAAAATGCTACTGGACCGTACCTGGCCACCGAAGAACTGAGGTCCCTGTTGTTCCCTAAGGCCTCCCCTGACTCAGTGGTACCAAAAGATGCGATCCCCACTGTCCAAATTACGGTGGAACCTGATGTGGTCATGGCTCAGTCCATGCACGAGTGTCGTTTAGATTCCGAGGATGATGAACAGATCTCAGACGTCTCGGAAGACACGGAGAAGACGCTTATGGCTCAAGGAGCCGAAGAGGACGAAGACAAGGTGGAGTACACCGAGTCGGAGCTTGGAGCTGCTCCCTCGTCCATCCCTCCTCCTACTCCTACACCGACGGAAATGTCCATTCCGTCTACCTCCTCGACTCCGGATCCTTCTTCTTCTACCCAAGAACTGATCCGGCTGATTAGAGCCGTCATGGACGACAGGCTGAAGGAGAACCAGGAGTCCATCAGGTCGATGATTGGATCCAGAGAACCGAAGAAGATTTCGGTCAAGGATCTCCCCGCTTGCTCTCATGCCAACCCGTGGAGGTATGCAGGGCATATGGTTATTGCGACCGGCAGGATCTTTGTTAGTGACAAGATCGGCACGGTCCCGTTGGAAGATGTGGAGTTCTTCCCAAGCTTTGAGGCCTACCCGGACTGTTACGTCCGGCTTCGTTCCGAACCTGCCTCGAAGGAAGAGACCGAACCTAAAGAAGAGATAGTGTTCGATCTCACAAAGGCCCAGGCTATGCTAGCCTCCGCATTTAAGAGTAGGGGCTTTACCTGCTCTAAGCTTCCGGCTTTGAGCAAGAAGCATCCTACGTACGTTGCACCTGACACTGCGGTTCTTCCATTCTTGGAAAAGGCCTTAGCTGCATGCCTTAAAGCGGCGGAAGAAGGGAAACCCTGCCCTGCACTGGAGGAGTGCAGACCCTTCTCCATCGTGACCCCCCCTGACGCTCGACACTGGAAAGATGTTCAGCATACTTTCGTCGTGGGAAGGCTCGATCCTGACGTCGCCGGACGTCAGTTTAATGAAGACCTCCCTAAGCTTAACGATCACCTCCTTCGCCGGGAACAAGACACGAAGGAGAGGCTTGCGGCATCTCTTTCTCATCAAGTCCAACTGGAAGTGATGGCCTGTGACACTAGAGTACCAGATCACTACATGGTACTCTCCAAATCCCACTTACTGACAGTAATGAAGGACTTGTACCACTTCATAAAGGCTCGAAGAGCCTGTCGTGAATTCGTGTTTGCCGGTGCCACCGTGAAACACGAACCCCGGAGGCTGATTTCCTCCAACATCTGGGGAAAGCACCTGTTTCCTTCTGACCTTGTCAAGGAAATAACTGACAGAGCCGCCACGGAGAATAGGAACCTTCTCCACAAGTGGGGCATGTCCAGAAAAAGGAAACCCTCTCAGGACGATGGACCTCAGCCTAAGAGGAAACCTCAAAAGCCAAAACCCCAGCAACGTCAGCAACGACGTCAGTTTCCGGGACCCGCTACCTCCCAAGTGGTTGCCCAACCACAACAGACCTTTCAATTGGTCCCCCAACCGGTGTTGTCACAGTCACCGGTCTTCACCCCTGCCTTTGAGCAACCATCCACTACCTTTCATGCCAAAGGTAGAGGCTCGTTCAGGGGTGCAAGCAGAGACGCATCTCGCCGTCCCTCCAGAGGTAGAGGAGGAAAGGGAGCTAGCGGCCGAGGCAACAAGTCCTCGGGACACCAGAAGCAATGAAGTGCTTCCGGTGGGAGGAAGACTCCGCCAATTCCAAGATCGTTGGACCTTCGATCCCTGGGCACGCAGCATCATCAAGAACGGTCTAGGCTGGAGTTGGACGCAACCACCCCCAATCTTCCAGCAGTTCTTCCAGCAATCGACCCCCCTTCTGGAAGAATATGTTCTAGACCTCTTGAACAAGAAGGTGATAAGGAAGGTAAAGTCCACCAGGTTCCAAGGGAGACTGTTTTGCGTTCCCAAGAAGGACTCAGACAAACTCAGAGTCATTCTGGACTTATCCCCCCTCAACAAGTTCATAGAGAACAACAAATTCAAGATGCTGACGCTTCAACAAATAAGGACCCTTCTGCCTCAAGGTTCCTACACGGTCTCTATAGACCTGGCGGATGCCTATTGGCACATTCCAATGAACCATCACGCTTCCTCCTACCTAGGATTTCGACTCCAAAGGAAAAGCTACGCCTTCCGGGCCATGCCATTCGGCCTCAATGTGGCCCCTCGGATCTTCACAAAACTGGCGGATGCCATAGTACAACAGCTCCGCCTAAGAAACGTCCAGGTGATGGCCTACCTCGACGATTGGCTAGTCTGGGCTCCATCGCCCGAAGAGTGTGCAAAGTCTTGCAACGAAGTTACCCAGTACCTAGAACACCTGGGATTCAAGATCAACGAGAAGAAATCTCGCCTCTCTCCAGCTCAGAAGTTTCAGTGGTTGGGAATCCACTGGAATCTTCAGTCACACCGCCTTTCCATCCCCCAGAAGAAAAGGAAGGAAATAGCAGGGTCTGTCAAGCGACTACTGAAATCCAAACGCATTTCAAGACGACAGCAGGAACGAGTTCTAGGCTCTCTACAATTCGCCTCAGTGACAAACCCAGTGCTTCGTGCACAGCTAAAGGATGCCGCGGGAGTCTGGAGACGCTCGGCATCCATCGCTCGAAGAGACCTCAAGAGACGGCTTCCAAACAGACTACGACGCCTCCTAAAGCCGTGGTCGGAAGCAAAGGCCCTGAAAAGGTCCATTCCTCTCCAACACCCTCCTCCATCACTCAACATCCACACGGATGCCTCACTGGAAGGCTGGGGAGGTCACTCCCACCTGAAACAGGCTCAAGGTACCTGGTCTCCACTATTCAAGACGTTCCACATCAACATCTTGGAGGCCATGGCGGTCCTTCTAACTCTGAAGAAGTTATCCCCGCCGCCCTCGATCCACATCCGTCTAACCCTAGACAACTCGGTGGTAGTTCGTTGTCTCAATCGCCAAGGCTCAAGATCGCCCCAGATAAATCAGGTGCTTCTCCCAATCTTCCGTCTGGCGGAGAAGAAGAAGTGGCACCTGTCTGCAGTTCACCTACAAGGATTCCGCAATGTGACAGCGGATGCTCTATCTCGGACAAACCCGATAGAGTCGGAATGGTCTCTAGACGCAAGATCGTTCTCCTTCATCTCTCACCAAGTCCCAGAACTTCAGATAGATCTCTTTGCAACGAGCGACAACAATCAACTTCCTCTGTACGTAGCCCCGTACGAGGACCCCAAAGCAGAAGCGGTGGACGCTATGTCACTGGACTGGAACAGGTGGTCCAGGATATACCTGTTCCCTCCCACCAACCTTCTGTTGAAAGTCCTCTCCAAACTGAGAACCTTCAAAGGGACGGCGGCCCTAGTGGCTCCCAAGTGGCCCCGGAGCAACTGGTACCCCCTGGTCCTGGAGCTGCAGCCCAAGCTGATCCCTCTCCCGGGCCCAGTTCTCTCTCAACAAGTACAGAAGTCGACTGTCTTCGCTTCATCATCGAAAATCAGGGACCTTCATCTCATGATTTTCTCTCCCTTGCCGCAAAGAAGAGGTTTGGGATCTCGAAGAAAAGTCTAGACTTCCTAGAGGAATACAAGACCGAATCCACGAGACGGCAATATGAATCATCCTGGAGGAAATGGGTCTCCTTTGTCAAGGCAAAAAATCCTAAAGAAATCACCATTGATTTCTGTATGTCCTTCTTCATTCACCTTCATGGACAAGGATTAGCAGCCAATACGATTTCAACCTGCAAATCGGCCTTGGCTAGACCAATTCTATATGCTTTCCAAATTGATCTGTCCAACGACATCTTTAACAAATTACCAAAAGCATGTGCTCGCCTACGTCCAGCACCCCCTCCGAAACCGATCTCCTGGTCACTAGACAAGGTACTCCATTTCGCCTCCAACTTGGACAACGATTCATGCCCCCTCAAGGATCTGACTCAGAAAGTTATATTTTTATTTGCTCTCGCTTCGGGAGCTCGAGTCAGCGAAATAGTGGCATTATCAAGAGAAGAGGGACACATCCTGTTTACCGATTCAGGAGAAGTGACCCTCTCCCCTGATCCGACGTTTCTCGCTAAAAACGAATTACCCACCAAAAGATGGGGCCCTTGGAGAGTATGCCCCCTGAAGGAGGATGTCTCTCTATGTCCAGTAGAGAGTCTCAAGGTCTATCTTCGCAGAACTTCGAACTTTGGTGGAGGCCAACTCTTCAAAGGAGAAACATCGGGCAGCGACCTGTCACTGAAACAATTAAGAGCGAAAATCACCTACTTCATTCGCAGAGCGGATCCGAACAGTACACCCGCTGGTCATGATCCTAGAAAAGTGGCATCTTCTCTGAACTTCTTTCAGAGCACGGACTTTGAAAGCCTTAAAAACTTTACGGGCTGGAAGTCCTCGCGAGTTTTCTTTAAACATTATGCGAAACAAGTGCACGAAGTCAAACATTTTGTGGTAGCCGCAGGTAGTGTTATGAAACCTGCACCTAACTCTGCGTAGAACAGTGAGTTACTTGGGACTCTAACTCTTCGGGTGCCTATGTTGACCCTCGAGCGATTCATAGTGATGTCTAAAAACACTTAGTGCTTTTATAACTGTTCTTATCCCAGGTGAAATGTCATAGTGTCACACAAGTGCCGCATGCCTTGAGCATGATGTGTTGTTTAAAGACTTGCGTTCCTCGAGAACGAGTACCTACTAATCTTGAAATTCCTTTTCAGATTCAAGAGCAAGCCTTTATTTCTATGTACATTATTATTACTGTAAATGAACTTTACTTTTGCTGTAAATTATTTAATTTCTGCATTGTGAAATAAAATTTCTATTTTATTACTTATGCGTCTCTTTCAGCTCCTACCTACTATGAAATACATACTGTCATAGTTTTATTTATTCCTCCTTTCTTATGGTCATGAAGAATTTAAGATGTCTAATCCTAAATTATATTCACCCTGTCTCAGTAAGGTTCCTACACGAAAACTTACTTCTGATAACCAAGAGATGAACTCTATACACAGTGCCCAACCACCACTGGTCTAATTCAGAATGTTCCTATACAAATATCAAACATTCTGCTTCATCTCTAAGTTCTTCAAGTTCTTCTGTCAGGATGAATAGCCCTTCAATACCACTTTGACGTCGGCATAGCCCATGGGAACTTCCTACCAAAGGGGGGCAGGATACTTCGTTCCTATGGTTCTTTACATAAGATTACTTTGCTGTTTTGTCAATGCCTAGGCACTTAACACTGGGGGAAAAATCTACCACGATACATTGATTCTCTGGTACTCTTCCATCAGGACGCCATGGCTTGAGCCCAAAAAACGGATTTTGAGCGAAGCGAAAAATCTATTTTTGGGTGAGATAGCCATGGCGTCCTGATGGACCCTCCCTACTACTTCGTCCAGTTTTGTTCCCACCCTACACAATTGTATCATGGTGATGGGCAGCAACTGGCTTCAGGATGAAGACGGGCGTGACGTCATCAGAGCAATGGCGTCCGTTTGTTTACGTCTCGAGTATCAGTAGTAGCCACGAGTGAGATTAGCTGTGGAACGGCTCCCAGCTATTCTCAGTCCTTACACACCGAAGCATTAACTCTGTTCGGGGTGAAGATAGCTATGTGGCACGTTCAGACATGCGTGTCCCCTGTTGTATTACGATGTCTTAAAGGGAAACCTTTGAGATACTCGCTCCAGAAGTTAGAATTCTGTGATAACCTGTGGTTAAATTCTCTGGGAATATCTTAGTAGTCTTATACCCAAGGAAGCTACCAAACAGGAACCTTCCATCAGGACGCCATGGCTATCTCACCCAAAAATAGATTTTTCGCTTCGCTCAAAATCCGTTCTGTAACAGCCTATGCTCAATGCTACAAGGAATGGCCACTATCGTAGGGATGGCGCTGTTGTACTATCGATAGTAGTAGGGAACGGGGATGGCCTTTGAAGGGCCCCCCTTTTATTTTTGCCACACCTCCTCGAACGTAAACTCTATCTGGGGTGCAGATTGCTATGAGGTGTGCGATTACGTCCTTACGCGATATCCCTTCTTAGAATTTTAAGGGATATTCGCTCCAGGAGTTAGAATTCTGGGTACTTTCGGTAAATTCTCTGGGATATATCACTGTAGTCACATACAACCTAGGAAGCTACTAATGAAGGAACTTCCATCAGGACGACATGGCTATCTCACCCAAAAATAGATTTTTCGCTTCGCTCAAAATCCGTTTTTAGGCCTATATAGGCCTAATTATATATATATATATATATATATATATATATATATATATATATATCTATATATATATATATATATATCTATATATATATATATATATATATATATATATATATATAGATATATATATATATATATATATAAAACGGATTTTGAGCGAAGCGAAAAATCTATTTTTGGGTGAGATGGCCATGATGTCCTGATGGAAGGTTCCTTTAGTAGCTTCCCAAGAGTATATATGACTACAGTGATATTCCCAAAGAATCAAACCAAATGTTTCACAGAATTCTAACTTCTGGCGCGAGTACCCTTAAGATTACTCTCAAGGGTATCGTATATAATCAGAGGACGTATTCTTGACACGCCACATGGCAATCTGCACCCCAAATAGTCTTTATGCTTCGAGGGGGATACGTGGCAGAATTAGAAGGGTAGCCGCAATAGAGGTTACCCTGGTTCCCCTACTACTATCGTATCACAACCGCGCCAACTCCCTCTGGCGGTCATTCCTTGTAGCGTTGTGGAGGATTAATTTTATTTTAATTTATTTTTTTTGTTTTGCCAAATCGAGAGAGAGAGAGAGAGAGAGAGAGAGAGAGAGAGAGAGAGAGAGAGAGAGAGAGAGAGTTGTTTTAGTATTGTTAAATCGAGACATTTTATTTGCTTTAGCTTTGTCATTAGAGAGAGAGAGAGAGAGAGAGAGAGAGTGAGAGTGTGAGAGAGAGAGTGAGTGTGGGTGTTTATTTACTTAAGTTTTGTCAAACCGCAAGAGAGAGAAAGTGTTTATTTGCTTAGTTTTGTGAGAGAGAGAGAGAGAGAGAGAAAGAAAGAAAGAGTGTTTATTTGCTTTAGTTTTGTCACAGAGAGAGAGAGAGAGAGAGAGAGAGAATTTAATTTGCTTTAGTTTTGCTAGATCGCACGTGCGCGAGAGAGTATGTGTGGTTGTGTGTGCGTATGTTTGTGTGTCCGCGGTGCGTGCCGAAGAACAAGGGTAGTTTGCGAATGATTGGTTGTTGTTGGAAAGATTGTCGGTATATTTGAGGTTGTTTGTTTACATTTTTTTAGCTAGGATAGGGCGGTGATGAATGTCTTGGGCGAAAGCATTGGATCTCTGACTGTAGAAGGAGTCGGTTGTTATTTTTTTTGTTCTTCGGAAGCCGGCTGTTTAGTTTTTTTATATTCGGAGTAAGTACTGTTTTTATTCATTTTTGTTAGGCGCGTTCGTGAATGATAGAAAGTTTATTGTTTATCTTTGATTATAGTGCGATAGTTAAGTTAGTTAGGAGTGTTCATAAGTGTTTTTTCTTTTTATTTTGGCAGGCCGTGATTCCTCCTTTGGAGAGACTTAATTTTTTGATAGATTGATGACGACCTGGACCGTATAATATGAACTTAGGAGCAGACTGCGGATGTTTATATTTAGACTGCGAGATATTGAAAGAATTTCGAGCGTTGACGACCCGGCTGGAAATAGATTTATTCCTTATGATGATGATGATGATGAACACCGATAATGTGAATGGACAGTCGAATTGACTCTAGTTATTGTTTGCCTGGAAGTTGTGGCAATTGGCTACAAGGACTGTTGCCAGTGTGTGGAGTCTGTGGACGACGGTTACCACACAACATATATATTGCATATTTTAGCGTTTTTGCTTATGTTGGTGTTAATGTGATTTATTTCTGGGTTGTGGTATACGATTGGGTTTAGTATTAAGTGATTTATTTTAGTGTTTAAGTGTTTTTCGGTATTGTGTGTGGGTAAGTGTTTTTCGGTACTGTGTGTGGGTAAGTGTTTTTCGGTACTGTATGTGGACTGACGGTGTTGGGTTTATGTAAAGGATATTATTTTTTTCGATTATTGGTGAGTTCTGTGTACCCACACACACAGCTATAATATATAAATATAAAAGTGCTATTTTTGTCTGTTTTTGTGTTAAGTTTGTTTAATGATATAGGATTTTTTTGTTTTGGTTGCGGTAAATATAGTTTTAAGGTTATGTTTTGTTTTTGTTGCCCTTTAGTCTAAGAGTCCAGTTTATGATAACGTCAGGGGAAAGTTTGTGTTGCGGAGTCAATTGTCAGAAGTAAGATTCAAGGGTGTGGGGGTTGTTTTTGTTTACATCTCGCCACATAAATTCGGCGCCCGAACAAGGACGACTGTTGAAGGTGGGATTGAAACTGGACTGTTGGACAAGGGTAAATAGGTTTTGGAATTACTTGAAATATTAATGGTATTGAAATGGAGTTAATGGAGGAACAGTTGTATACGTTAAAGGAGGAACTGCGGTTGTCTAATGAGCGAGAGGAAAGGTTGTTGTTGGAGAATGCGAGGTTAAGTAGTGAGAATGAGGAGATGCAAAGGAAACTTAGGGAACTTCAGGGAACTGTAGAGAGAGTGGAAGAGGGTGTTGAGATGAGGATGCGAGAAAATGAGAAACGAATGGAAGCTATGTTAGGGCAAGTAATCGGGATGATGAAAACTGTCATGGGTGAAGGTGCAGTCGGAGGAGGGGCTTCTGCTTCTGGTAACGGATTGATGGTGGAAGAGGATAGGGTAAGTGATAATGGGGAAGGTAGTGATAGTGATATTGAAAGTAAAGGGCCGAGACATAGTAAGATTGGAACGAAGGGTGATAGGAAGACTGAGAAGAAAGGTAAAGATAGTGTGAAGAAAGAAAAGAAGAAAGGTCAGGGTGTGAGTGAGGATGATCATGAATGGGTGAAGGTGGTTAGTAAGAAAAAGGGTAAGAAGGGAATAGTTAAAGATAGGACTTTGAGTGTAGAATTAGATTCATTGTATTCAAATGAAGAAGAAGGCAACAAGAAGGGAGTAGACAGTGAAGATAGTAGTGAGAATGAAGTAGAGGAAGTTTGTAAGACAGTGTTTATGAGAGAGGTTCCTAGGTGTGAAAGGTTTAATGAACATAGCAGTAGGGATGTATATGACTTTTTTAGGGAATATGAAAAGTTTTGTCAGGCTAAGTATGGGGATAGTAAGAGAGGTTGGGCTAGGGAGTTGGGAGAATTTTTGTCAGGATATTTGTTGACGATGTATGGGGTGATAATGAGTGTAGGAGAGGTTGAGTATGAAAGTGTAAAGAAGAGGATAATTGAACAGGTAAAACGTATGAAAGGTAGTGTTAGGTATAAGCGAAAAAATGATTTTGATGAAGCACGAATGAAGGCGGGTGAAGCAATCTCGATGTATGTATGTCGGTTAGAAACATTGGCTAGAAAGAAGTATGGGGACGAAGGAATAAATGAAAATAAGGAACTAATGAAGAAATTTTTGGGTACAGTACCAGAGAGTGTGTGTGAGTTTATTAATTTGAAACGGAAGGAGAAAATGAGGTGGACTAGAGAGAGATTGACTTGGGATGATATTTTAGAGATAGTTGAGGATTACGAGTTGGATAGGTGTATGAAAGAAAGTAAATCTGTGAGTGTAAGAACTGGAATGGAGGAAAGTGTGCCAGAATTTGGTAGTTTTAGAGATGCTGTTATGAGAGGGCCAATGAGGGCAGCTGATAGTGTAGTAGATAGAAGTGTTAGGGTGAGTAATGTTGGAATAACCATGCCGAGAAATGACGGGTTTAGACAGGGAAATCAAGTTTGGAGAGATAGAAGTGCTAGTACGCAGCAAGTTAGGTTAGGTAGTGGTATCCGTGAAGAGAGGTGTTATAGGTGTGGGAAGGTAGGACATAAAAAGAACGAGTGTAGATGGGCATTAGGAGCATGTTTCGGGTGTGGAGAGACAGGGCATCGTATTAGCGACTGTAAGAAAGAGAAAGTGGTTAAGTGTTATCGGTGTGGTATGACTGGACACATAGCGAGTGGATACCGTAGTAATCGTATGAATGTAATTTGTGGTAATTGTGGTAAGGATGGTCATTATGCTAGAATGTGCAAGGAGCCGCGGGGTAAGTGTACTGAATGTGGTGCAGATGGGCATGTAGCTAGGGTTTGTAGAAACAAGGGATCAAGTCAGCCAGGATGTTCGGGAAACTAATTAATCAGAGGGTTCAGCTGGGTGGGTCCTCGTGTGTGTGGGGAGTGAATGTGATGCATGTTCGTGAGGGTTTATTGCATGAAGATGTGATGGGAGAAAGAGCACATGATTGCATGAGTGTGAAAATGATTTTTAATGGTGTAGAGTTGGTTGGTTTGATTGATACTGGTTGTGGTGTCAATTTAATGTTTAGGAATGCATATGATAAGGTAAAAGAGGTTTGTGAATTTAAGGGATGTAAGGGTGAAGTAAAAGGTATTGGTAATTTGCGTATGCCTGTGCAAGGAAAGTTGCGGGAAAATGTTATGATTGGGGGGCTGATGATGGAGGATAATGATTTTTACGTGGTTGAGGGAGCGAATGAGAAATATGACGTACTGCTTGGGAATAAATTTCTGAAAAAATGTGGTATGATTGTACATCCAAGTGTGAATATGATAGAAATAAAGGTTAAAGGTAATATTTGTGGGGAATTTTATTTAAAGGAAGACGGCAGAGTGAGTAAGAAGGTGTGGAAGGGAGTGCCGTTGGTAGCAAAGGAAAGTGTAAAGTTATCGGGTAAGAAAGGTGAGGTTATTAGTGTAAAAGTTGCATGGCCGAGCAGTCTGGGAATTTCAAATAGTGACAAGGATGAATATGTAGTGGAAGGTATGGAAGCAGGTAATTTGGTGAAAACGAGTGTGTATATATATGATGGTGTTATGAATATGCAGGAACCCCAGGTGTATGTAAGGTTGTTGCCGAGTGTTAGGAGGAAGAGAGTACAGTGGAACCTCTACACACGAACGTATCTACATCCGAATTTTCCAACATCCGAAGTAAAATTCGAGCAAATTTTTGACTCTACACCCGAATTTTATTTCGACACACGAAGTAGCAATTTTCGTCGTACCGGTTGTATCCGAATTTTTCGACACGCGAAGTACAATTCGAACACGTTCCGACTCTACACCCGAATGTTTTTTTCGACACCCGAAGTAAACAATACTCGTACGCGTAGTCGGTGCTCATAGTGCCTGAAGTGTTTTTTATTTCCGCCGATAGAAGGCAGCACATTGACCTCGGAGGGACGCTCAATTAGCGCGGCTTGGGTCAGTCCTCTGTTCTCGTCGGCTTCTTGCGGTTGTGCTCTTTGCGTTCTGATATTAACTGTGATTTAATCGTGATTTTTTACGTGCATCCATTAACGATAATTTACGTAAATCATGGGTCCAAAAAGGCTTAGTTTTGCCAGTGGTAGTGGTAGTGGTGAGAAAAGGAAGAAGGAAATGCTTTCTATAGAAATTAAGCAGGAAATTATTGAAAAACATGAGCGTGGCATCCGCGTGAGTGAACTTGCTAAACAGTATGGCGGTAATATGTCGACGATCTCGACAATCCTTAAACAGAAGGAAGCTATTAAAGCAGTGAAACCTTCTAAGGGGATCACTATAATTTCCAAACGCCGTACCCCTATCATAGAAGAGATGGAACGACTTCTACTAGTGTGGATTAAGGATAGAGAGATCGTTGGCGACACCATCACCGAAACCGTTATCTGCGAGAAGGCGCACGCCATCTTTACGGACTTGAAGGAGGAGAGCTCTGGGGGTGATGCTGGGGAGAGTTCAACCGAGCCTTTCTCAGATGATTTCAAGGCATCTCGTGGCTGGTTCGAGAAATTTAAGAAACGGTCCAGGATTCATTCAGTTGTTCGCCACGGAGAGGCTGCTAGTGCGGACACAAAGGCTGCAGCTGACTTTGTTAAGAAATTCGAAAATATCGTAAAGGAAGAAGGCTACGTAGAGCAGCAGGTGTTCAATTGTGATGAAACCGGGCTGTTTTGGAAGCAGATGCAGAGTCGAACCTACATCACTGCTGAAGAGAAGAAATTGCCTGGGCATAAGCCAATGAAGGATCGGTTGACTCTTGCTCTATGTGCCAACGCTAGCGGGGACTTTAAAGTCAAGCCCTTGCTTGTTTACCATTCGGAGAACCCTAGGGCCTTTAAAGCACACAACGTCGATAAGGATCAGCTTCATGTTTTCTGGCGATCCAACTCGAAGGCCTGGGTCACTGGGCAATTCTTTGTGCAATGGGTAAACCAAGTTTTCGGTCCTTCTGTGAAGAAATATCTTCATGAGCAGAAATTGCCTTTAAAGTGCCTGCTATGCCTTGACAATGCACCCGCTCACCCCCCCGGACTTGAAGATGATATCTTCGATGAATTCAAGTTCATAAAGGAGCTGTATCTTCCACCAAATACCACCTCTATCCTCCAGCCCATGGACCAGCAAGTCATCTCTAATTTTAAGAAGCTGTACACCAAGCACTTATTCAAGCAGTGCTTTAATGTCACGCAAAGCACCAACTTAACTTTGCGTGAATTTTGGAGGGGCCACTTCAATATCGTGCACTGCTTAAAGATCATTGATCAGGCTTGGGTGGGATTAACTCGACGGACCCTCAATTCTGCATGGAAGAAGCTGTGGCCTGATGCAGTTTCTCCCCGAGATTTCGAGGGTTTTGACCCCGAACCTGATCCCGTGGTCGGTGCAGCAGAAGCCGTAGAGGAAATCGTCTCCCTTGGCAAGTCCATGGGTCTGGAGGTCAACGCAGATGACGTTACGGAACTCGTCGCCGAACATCACGACGAACTGACGACGGATGAGCTCAAGGAACTCCATGCTATGTCGGAGCACATGAGTGATGACGAGGAAGAGAGCGAGGAGGTAGAACATGTGTTAGGTTCAGCGCAAATAAAAGAGGTGTTAGGAAAATATCAAGACGTGGTCGACTTCATCGACAAATACCATCCAAAGAAATTGCAGGTTTGTCGTGTAGTTTCTCAATTCGATGATGTTTGCCTAACGCACTTTCGAAACATTCTGAAAAGCCGTACGAAGCAATTATCTATCGATGCTTTCTTTAAAAAAACTGCGAAGCGAACTCGCGATGAAGAGGATGTAAGTGAACCGAAGAAAACGGCAAAGAGTGAAGAGGAAGAAAGTAAAACACAGAAAACGGAAAAGAGTGAAGCAAAAGAAATTCAGTCAATTTTAAATGTAAGTGATAGTGATTAAAATTACGTAATCATCAAAAAGAAAAAAAGAAAATGTAAAAAAAAATATAAAATATAAAAAAAAAAAAATAAGCTAAGTTATGTTAAAGTTCACTTAGTGTAAGTTAGAATAAGTTACGGTAGTGTTACGTTTATCGTAGTTAACCTCTCTACCTCCTCGCCGTCCGTCCGTCTCCTCTCTCCTCTCTGCGTAGCGAAGACAAACAACACCTGCGCTGGAGTTTCTAAGGTAAAGTGACGCTAAAAACCCGTTTCTTATTTATCATTTTTTGCTAATTCTTCTTATTTACATGTCTATTCTTCTTATTTACATGTCTATTATCTAATTTAGTGTTCATTATTCTCATGGGAAAATTATGTGTAGTGGTTTATTAAGAAGTTATCATAGGTTTTTGGGCTCAACCACGGATTAATCCTATTTCAATGTATTCTTATGGGAAAATTCGTTTCGACATCCGAACAATTTCTACATCCGAAGTTGGTTCTGGAACGGATTAAATTCGTATGTAGCGGTTCCACTGTACGTGGAATACGTGAGGGCGATTGCATGGGATGTATGTATACACTGATCAATGTAGAGGATGGAAGATATGTTAAGGCAAGACAGGTAATGGCTGGTAAGGTAAAGAACGATGACGATTGGGATTACGATACGTTGAAAGGAAGAATTAAGTTAGATGAGAGTATAAGTGAGGTCGAAAGGGAACGATTGCTTAAGATGTTATGGGATAAGCGGAGAGTTATGAGTCTCGGTGACGATGATTGTGGGGGGTCAGACCTGCCAGAATTTAAAATAGTTCTCAGTGATGATACCCCCATATATCAGCGTCCCAGGCATTTTTCTCCACCTATTGCCAAGGAGATAGAGGAGCAGTGTCAGGAATTAGAGCGTATGGGTGTAATAGAAAGGAGTGAGAGTGCCTGGAATAGCCCTATTGTCCCTGTACGAAAGCCTGATGGAAGTTTACGTATGTGTATTGATTATAGGAAGGTAAATGAAGTGACTGTTAAAGAACGTTTTCCAATGAACTTGGTGTCTGATTGTGTTTATAAGATGCATGGAATGAAAGTTTTTACTAAATTAGATTTGGTGCGTGGCTATTACCAGATGCCTCTGGCAGAGGGGAGTAGGCCCATTACCGCATTTTCAAGTACTAATTGTCACTTTCAATTTAAAAGGTTGAGTTTTGGTCTTGCTAATGCGCCTGCTGCCTTCCAAAGAGCGATGAATGTTGTATTGGCTGGTTTCGATCGACAGAAGGTGACTGTTTTTATAGATGATATTCTGATTGCGAGCGAGACTGTTGAGGAACATATGCGGTTGCTTGAGGCAGTGTTGATGCGGTTAATTGAAGTTGGTGTGAAAATTAAGCTTGAGAAGTGTACATGGTTGTCCAGGGAGGTGGAATTTCTTGGGCATGTAGTGGGTGAATCTGGTATAAGGAAGAGTGACAAGTTTGTGAATAAGGTGCGAGAATTACCACGTCCCCGGACTGTGCGTGAGTTGCGAGGTTTTCTTGGTTTGGTTGAGTTTGGGCGCAAGTTTGTTAGAGATTGTTCAGGTATAGGGAAGCCTTTGAATGAATGGACGGGTAAAAGGAATAGTACAAAATTAAAATGGGATGATCGGATGATAGAAGTGTTTGAAAGGTTGAAGGAAGAGGCCGCGAAAGACGTCACTTTGGCATTTCCAGACTACAGTGAAAATGCGAATATGCTAGAGTTGTATACGGATGCGAGTGGGGTTAGTATGGGTGGTTGTTTGGTTCAAATGCAGAGAGTAAATGGAGAAGAGCAATTGAGAGCAATAGCGTATGTTAGTAAAGCGTTTAATAAAGCTGAGCGGAAGTATTCGACGATTGACAGGGAATTGGCTGCAATACGATTTTGTGTGAAAGCATTGAAAGTATTTTTGTATGGTGTAAAATTCATTGTGCGTACTGACCATCAGCCCCTAGTGTACATGATAAGGAAAGAGTGTGTGAATGCAAGGGTTGCTAGGACCATAGAGGATTTGAATGAATTTGATTTTAGGTTAGAATATGTACCGGGAAATAAGAATGTGATAGCGGATGCGAAGTCGAGGATGCATGGGAGGATGGAAGATAAAGAGAGTAATCAGAATTCTGAAAGGTTGCCTGAAGGTTTAGTTGTGGAGCAGATTTGTGAAGGGCAAGATATGGTATATAAGTGTATCCTAATGGGTTTAAGTAAGTTAATACAAGAGGGGTTAAATACGGAAATACCGGGTAGCGTAAGCGAGCTTAAAAGAAGGGTGATGAATGAAGTGTCAAAAGAAATGGTGTATGAGGAGAGTAGTGTACTAGAAGGGGAATTATTATCAAAGATATTAATGGTGGTAAGTATGTTGTATGGTGTAACTGTGTATTTGTATTTTGGATGGAATCGACCGATGGAATATAGGGCATGTAAGGAGAATGATAGGGAATATATCTTGAGGATGCAATGTAATGAGGAATGTTGCAAATTGTTGAGTGAGAAGGATAATGGTGCAAGTGACCTTAATCTAAGGTATGACGGTATAGAGGACAGTGAATATGATGATGAACATATTGGTGAAGTGAGCGACAGAATTGAAAGGAGAGTAAATGTATGTATGCATGGTGTAAAAGGAAGGATGATGACATATGTGAATATAAATGAGAATGAATATTGTAGTTTAATTGATACGGGTGCTCAAGTGTCATTAGTAAATGAATCGGTTATCAGGGAAATTGAGAGGTACAATTGGGAAGTGAAAAGACAGTGTACGAGTGTGAGAATTCATGGAATAGGTCAGGGAAGTTTACTTGTTTGGGAAGAAGTGAGGTTGAAGGTGAAACTAGGGAGTATGGAAGTTGAACATAATTTTATTGTAATGGGAGAGAATGAAATGCCTAGTTGTTTTTTGATGGGAATAGATTTTTTGAGGTTGCACCATGTGTCAGTTGATGTTGGTAAAGGTTTGCTTTCAAAGAATGGCTGTAAGGTAATAGTAATTGAGGATAATAGTGTATTCATGGCGAATTTTGTTGGCATGATTGATATTGCAAAGAGTGAAGAAGATTTGTTGAGCAAAGAAGAGGTGGAAGAAATGCAAGGTGAATGTTTCGAAATAAGTAGGTTACGTGAATGCATTTTAAATGGTATTAGGGTGGAAGAATGGCCGTGTGATTTGGAAGCGTATAAGAAAGTTGTTAAAAGATTTATTGTTTGTAAGAATATTGTGTATTTTTTGCATAGGGGAATGGATGAAGATATATATGTTCCTGTATTTCCAATGCATGCAGCTGTAAGTATGTGTATGGTAGTGCATGACAGGTATGGGCATATGGGGAAGAATAAATTGTGGGAATGCATGCGAGAGAGGTTGTTTACGCCTGGGTTGAGTCAAATTTGTAGGGATGTAGCGACTACTTGTGAGGATTGTCAGAAGGGAAAGTATCAGAGCATGCATGCAAGTCCGCCTGTTTTGAGGTTACGTATGAAAGAGCCATTTGAGATGTTTGTGATTGATTGTGTTTCGTTGCCTGTGACTGCGAGAAGACATGTGGGAATGATTGTCATGGTCGATCATATGAGTAAGTTTGCATATGCAGTACCCATCAAGAATAAAAGAAGTGAGACTGTAGCGAGAATGGTAAGTCAAGTGATGTTGCCGATGAGTGTGTGTAAGCCTGCAAAAATGTTAAGTGACAATGGTCCGGAGTTTGTTGGATGGGAGTTTGAGCAGATGTTAAAAGAATGGGGCATTGAGCATGTATATTCGACTCCGTATATGCCAAGTGCGAATGGGTTGGCTGAAAGGACTGTAAGAACCTTAACAGAAATTTTGCGGATGATGAGTACATGTGATAATGATTGGGATTTATATGTTGGGCGTGCGTTGTGGGCGTATAATGCGACGGTGCACAAGAGTACTGGTATGTCTCCGTGTAAGTTTGTGTTGAATTTTGAAAAGATAGTAAGACCGAGATTGAGTGTGTCCGAGAATGATAGAGATGTTTGGAAGAAAGCAAATGAGAGATTTGAAAGCTACAAAGTGGGAGAGAAAGTGTTAAAAGAAGTAATTGAAAAAGGAAGAATGAATGTCAATAAGGTACGTGATAAGTTTGAAGGTCCATATGAGGTGTTAGATGTTGGTTCTAGTGGGTTGAGTTATGTTTTAGGTAAAGTAAGTGTGGATGGTAGTGTGGAAAAGGTTAGGGCACACCACAATCAGTTGCGGAAATGGAAGGAGGTACCAAGATATATTCAGGAGAATGGTATGAATAAATGGCTGAGAACGAACAAGTATGAACCGAGTATGTGTGAGGCATTAGGTTTAGAAGATAAGCAATTGGTGTTAGTAAAGTATGGAAGGAAAAAGAAGTCTGAAAATTTTACTGGGGATAAAAGACAGGAAAATTTTGTAGTTGTTGGCGGGAATCAGAATAAGCAGGACAAGGGTGTAAATGTACAGGTGAGTATGGAAGATAAATGTATTAATACAGATGAAACTTGGATGAATATGGATGATACTTATAGTGTGTGTGGTTTTTCGTTAGATGAGGCAAGAGAACGTATGACGAACACGAGAATGAAAGATAGGAGAATGATAAGCAGTATGAATGATTCTTTTGTTAAAGTAGAAAATGGTTTAGATGTAATGGATGAATTGTTGACAGAAATTAGTGGGATTTTCGGGCCAGATGAAACTGAGGTAGATGAAATAGTGCATGATATCTTAGACGAGCAGAACATAGACGAGAATCGTAATAGTACGTTGAATGAAAACGACATGGCAGAAGTGAATCAGAGAGTGCAGGTATATGAAGGCCCAGTTACTCGAAGCCGAGGCCCTGTTCCTGATTGGGACTGGGTAATGAGAAAATAGGTAAGTGTTGTGTGAGGATTTGGCAAAGTAAGGGGGGGGGAATGTGGAGGATTAATTTTATTTTAATTTATTTTTTTTGTTTTGCCAAATCGAGAGAGAGAGAGAGAGAGAGAGAGAGAGAGAGAGAGAGAGAGAGAGAGAGAGAGAGAGAGAGTTGTTTTAGTATTGTTAAATCGAGACATTTTATTTGCTTTAGCTTTGTCATTAGAGAGAGAGAGAGAGAGAGAGAGAGAGAGAGAGAGAGAGAGTGAGAGTGTGAGAGAGAGAGTGAGTGTGGGTGTTTATTTACTTAAGTTTTGTCAAACCGCAAGAGAGAGAAAGTGTTTATTTGCTTAGTTTTGTGAGAGAGAGAGAGAGAGAGAGAGAGAGAGAGAGAGAGAGAGAAAGAAAGAAAGAGTGTTTATTTGCTTTAGTTTTGTCACAGAGAGAGAGAGAGAGAGAGAAAATTTAATTTGCTTTAGTTTTGCTAGATCGCGCGTGCGCGAGAGAGTATGTGTGGTTGTGTGTGCGTATGTTTGTGTGTCCGCGGTGCGTGCCGAAGAACAAGGGTAGTTTGCGAATGATTGGTTGTTGTTGGAAAGATTGTCGGTATATTTGAGGTTGTTTGTTTACATTTTTTTAGCTAGGATAGGGCGGTGATGAATGTCTTGGGCGAAAGCATTGGATCTCTGACTGTAGAAGGAGTCGGTTGTTATTTTTTTTGTTCTTCGGAAGCCGGCTGTTTAGTTTTTTTATATTCGGAGTAAGTATTGTTTTTATTCATTTTTGTTAGGCGCGTTCGTGAATGATAGAAAGTTTATTGTTTATCTTTGATTATAGTGCGATAGTTAAGTTAGTTAGGAGTGTTCATAAGTGTTTTTTCTTTTTTATTTTGGCAGGCCGTGATTCCTCCTTTGGAGAGACTTAATTTTTTGATAGATTGATGACGACCTGGACCGTATAATATGAACTTAGGAGCAGACTGCGGATGTTTATATTTAGACTGCGAGATATTGAAAGAATTTTGAGCGTTGACGACCCGGCTGGAAATAGATTTATTCCTTATGATGATGATGATGATGAACACCGATAATGTGAATGGACAGTCGAATTGACTCTAGTTATTGTTTGCCTGGAAGTTGTGGCAATTGGCTACAAGGACTGTTGCCAGTGTGTGGAGTCTGTGGACGACGGTTACCACACAACATATATATTGCATATTTTAGCGTTTTTGCTTATGTTGGTGTTATTGTGATTTATTTCTGGGTTGTGGTATACGATTGGGTTTAGTATTAAGTGATTTATTTTAGTGTTTAAGTGTTTTTCAGTATTGTGTGTGGGTAAGTGTTTTTCGGTACTGTGTGTGGGTAAGTGTTTTTCGGTACTGTATGTGGACTGACGGTGTTGGGTTTATGTAAAGGATATTATTTTTTTCGATTATTGGTGAGTTCTGTGTACCCACACACACAGCTATAATATATAAATATAAAAGTGCTATTTTTTGTCTGTTTTTGTGTTAAGTTTGTTTGATGATATAGGATTTTTTTGTTTTGGTTGCGGTAAATATAGTTTTAAGGTTATGTTTTGTTTTTGTTGCCCTTTAGTCTAAGAGTCCAGTTTATGATAACGTCAGGGGAAAGTTTGTGTTGCGGAGTCAATTGTCAGAAGTAAGATTCAAGGGTGTGGGGGTTGTTTTTGTTTACATCTCGCCACAGCGTTGAGCATGGTGCTACAGATACAGTAGTTCAGGGAGGGAAACCGTGAAGGTCTTTTCATAGAAAAGAAGGGTGGGTCCATCAGGACGTCATAGCCATCTCACCCAAAAATAGATTTTTTGCTTCGCTCAAAATCCGTTTTTTGGGCTCAAGCCATGACGTCCTGATGGAAGCATACCAGAGAATTAATGTATCTGTGGATTTTCATCAGTGCCTTAACCTTGGGACAATATTTCTACGGCCAAAAGGGCCAATTAAGACAAATGATGTTACCGTTATCCGTCATTATCACTAAGCATAACAATGTTAGTGCTTCCTGCCCCCTGCAGGGACGAGTCCTTTTTAGATGTTAGAAAAGGGGCCTCAAGGTAGCATATATTGTATGAACAAACATAAGTATACACTGACAATACAAACGGTCTCAAGGCTTGTATATATTGCAGAACCAATATCAGTGTCCTCATCTGTTGTTTGTAAGCATACAATGATATGAGAAATACTTACATGAGTAAGTCAAGGAACTCTGGCATCTTAAACATGCAATTGTTGAGTGAATTAGGACACAACTGCATTTTAATAGACATTCATTCCTAATACATGACTACATGATAAATGAATGTAGCATGATAAGGAAATTATACAAGAGACACACAGAAATTAATGTTCCTTTTTTTTTGAAAGGGGAAAATTGATGAGTGCCACTCTTAGACTGAAGAAAAGCTCTTTTAACAAGACTTTTCTTTATAATTTCTGTACATGAAATAGTCTAACAACACTGTGTACTATGTACACATGGCACTAAAGTATCCGTATAATTTCACACCTGAGATTCTGAACAGATTTGGTGTTACCTTTGCAACACTTATCCAAAGGGAGGTCAAACAAAAAATGCTGACCCCTTCTCCTTTTAATTGATAGTCCCAATCAATTTACTGTTCATCGCAGAGCTAGACGACAGGGTCCAAAATAGCACCTGCTGCCACCACATAATGCTTCAATCCGTAGACTTGCTTAGCATAGTGTCTGTAAGACACACTGGACAACCTCCGATCAGAAAATGAGCGAAGAGGCTGAAGTCCACACACAGAAAGGTTCAGTGATGAAGCAACTTTTCTCGGATCTTTATCTGCAGGAGTACTGTCAGGATCCACTCCGCGAATAAGGTAGGTGAGCTTCGCCCTCAGTTATAGGGATAGTTTGATCCAAAGTTTTCTCCTGTAAAGAGCTGTTTCTCCTGAAGTCTGAAGTTCTATGAAGATAGACCTTAGACACTCTAGCAGACCTAGAGAGACATCTTCCTTCAGAGGGCAGATTCTCCAGGAACCCCACCTCTTAGTGGGTAGGTCGTCCTTATTGAGAAAGGTTGGATCAGGAAAGAGATGCAGTTCTATCACTTAATGTGGCCCTCATCCCCAGATAGGGCCACTATTTCACTAAATCTAGCCCCAGAGGATATAGCAAACCGAAAAAATAATCTTTTAGGTTAGATCCTTGAGGGAACAATCCTCATTGTTCACAGGTGAGGCATAATGTAGGACCTTGTCCAAAGACCATGAGATGGGCTTTAGTGGCACTGCAGGCCTAAGACTGCACATGTTTTCGGAATCTTATTAAAGACTTCATTCGTCAGATCCATTTAAAGGGCATATAGAAGAGGTCTAGTTGGGGCTGACTTGCACATAGATATTGGTCCATGGATCCAAAGATCCAATCAAGTGACCTCTCTCGCAAAGTCGGCCATAAACTTGGAGCTTACTCAAGGGTTTATATGGGGACAAGGCCGAAGAACTAGACTTCTCATAGTATCCAAGGATACACTGCCTCCTTTCTCAAAGGCCATTGTGCTGTTGGCCGCCAGACCTTGAATATAGGGGTGGACAGAGAAGGACAGGCAGAAGATCATGAGATTGCTTTCGGTCCCTATTGCTTTACAAAGCAACTTACTTTTCCCAAGAAGACTCGTATTGTTCTTTAGTTGACTAGACTTGTATTCTTCTAGGAATTCTATTTTGCCTTTTGAGATGCCAGTCTTTTTCCTAACCGTTAAGGGCAAGGAATTCATAAGATGAAGGGATCAGGTGTACTGTGATAAATCGAAGGCATAGAAAACTTCTGAACCTCCTGGATAATCCTAGGTGCATAACTAGGACCAGCCTCAGCCTCAGTTCCTTCATTACAGGGAACGGGGTGTTCTTGGGCTACCTGGGAGCCAACAGAGCCCCTCTTCCCTGGAAGGGTCTCAGCATGTAGAGGGCCTTCCGGAGGAAATTTGATGGGCTGAACAGGAATTTCTAAGTCCATCACTTCTATTCTAGAGACATGATGTCTGTTACCTCCACTAGAGGATCCTCGTATGAGGCTATATATCGAGATAGTATCTTGATGACGCTCGTGATGAAGAGAACGATCTGCAGCTTGGAGACTTGTTCCCATCTGGGAGGGAATGGGTCTGCGTCCGTGTACCATTCCAACTCTATTGGGTTGAACCCGAGAAGAGCATCCGCTGTCACCTTGCGGATCATTTATAAACGAGCTGCTGATAGGCGTCATTCCCTTAAGGAAGGGATGGCTAACATTCCCTAATGAAATGAGATGTCTCTTATCCTCGACAGTTTTGACGCCTCATTATCGCTTTGATGCCCCAGATCAGCCTGAGGAGGTCTGATCTGTGTGGAGAGAGTTTCTCCACCCATTACAAGGCTAAAATGGCCTACGGGCCCGTGGCTTTTGGTCATTGTAGGGTAAGCGAAGAGGGAATGACCATTATTGGTCCTATTAGATCTCTTCGAGCGTTTGATGCGTATCTTCTCCAGCCTCTTAACGCATCTTACAGATGTGCACATAGCACTGGGTCTGTCATTATCATGAACTGGAGAGACTTCAAAACTCCTCCCTGTTAGCGCCATGGAATCCTGACTGATTACAATAGTCTCTTGACAGACCTTGCGATCTCCTTTTACATTCCCAAGGGAAAGGAGCGTTAGGGTGACCACAGGTTTCAGTGATTTTTTAAAAACATTGAAGCCCCTGAGCTGGAGAGAATCGAGACTTCTTGAAGTTATTTTGCACCCCCGATGTTCCGGGGCCGGATCATCTCCATGGATGCTCATAGACAGTCGTTTCGGGTGCTCCCCACCCCAGCCTGTCGTCCAGGGCCATTGTTGCCTGAACTCTTTCTAGGCTTGGTTTCGCTTGACTGTGTCTGCTAATTCCGTGAAGATCCTAGTACTGAATCTAGTCCGATGAGAATCTTGTCTAGGATATGTTATCTTCTGTAACTTGGATCTTAGGTAGGAGGGGAGGGGGTGACTGACTGGAAGTTGCCGATAGACATCTTTCAGGTCTTGCCGGACTGTCATCACCCCTTACTGAATAAGGTCCTTATGTTCAGAAGGATTAACATTCTGAACTTGCTGTTTTATTGGAACTTGTTGAGTGGTGCCAAGTCCAGAATGACTCAGAGTTTTCTTGAGTCCTTCACGTGAACACTAAACAGCCTTCTTGGAAATCGATGGACTCTACTTTCCTTACCGCTAGTATGCTCTAGAGATCTAAGGAACACCCTTCCAGGGGATTTGGAATGTAGGAAGAGTTGAGGAAAAGATGGTGGAGGTATGTCCATTTCCATTCTAGTCTCATCTTGGTTAGGCCTTGGACCCAAGGATCGAAGGTCCAGCGATCCAGGAGGAACTTCCCTCCTACCAGAAGCGTCTGTTTGCTTTGCATGATCAGAAGGTGTACATATCTGACCATCTGTTGAACAACGGTCATTGTAACTGTGGGATGCTGTTTAACATCCCAAGGAGCACTAAGAAACCTTCCCGTCCTCCTTTTAGGTCATACCTGACCGTTTGCCTATATCAGCTTCTCAGTGTTTCACTGTAATAGAAGATTCCTTTCTATTGTATAAAGCTTAGGATAAGTACACTGGAAAAGAATAGGAGAGACATACGTGTGAATCCTTCCAGCCAACTGCTGTGAACTTCCTAATTATTGATTCTAGGGCATCCCCTTTTAAGAAGGGCTCGATGGAAGATTCTAGCCCACAAGGATAGAGTAACGTAAGCAGCGCCTACATCCAGGGAATTGATAATGAGAATCAAAGAGGCTGATGAAGAGTCAGCGTAAGAAAAATAAGGGGGGGGGGGTGTATCCCCCAAATCAGTTAGGTCTTAGCAAGAGATTGTGCTTAGAAGCACAGCGTACTGGAAAACCATTCTATTGTATGGTTATGTACCAAAGATTTCTGTCTGTGATATGGTCCTATACTACAGATGTACGGGGTATTGTATACACCTATACAACTGGCATATTACCGTTAAGGCTAGTGCTTGGTGGTAAGTTAACTGGCACAGGACTTCAGTACAGATATGGCTAGCAGTTTTCCGGCATGTCAGTGACTTGTCGACTGTCAGCGGGTCGCTGACAGAAGTCACACCATCCTAGCCAGTATTCGATATGACTGGGTAGTGGTGAAAACTATATGCATAGTCAGCAGTCCTCTGAACCATTGGCGACTCCTCGGGCTGTCGGCAGTCCGCCGGTTATTGGCGGGCTGCTGATTGAAGGCATACCAACTCAGCTATTGACTGGGTGGTGACCAAGGGCACACACTGCCGGCTCTCGGCGGCGGAGTCAGGTGTGACAGTGAATCATTGACTGCTGTCGTTGTTATCACTACAAGGTGTGGCCTGATTGTAATGTCTCTGCCTGGTATTTGCCAGTCGGGGGTTCGAGTCTTGCTCAGATTCATTAGTGCCGTTAGTGTCTGTAACCTCACCATCCTTGTGAGGAAAGGATGGGGGGGGGGGTTTGGGGGAGCTTGAAGACCTTAAAACCTTTAAAAGGAACACTAAATTGCCAGTTATCACAATGAATAAGTGAAATCTTCGGTCCAATTCCCGTAGAGTTTCCGTATTTTTGCGAGTTCGCAACTGAACCGCATTTTTGTGATAACTTCTGAAACCAAACCAACCATAGTTCGACAGCATGAGACTGCCATCGTGTATGCACTGGCAGCGAGAGGGGGGGCGGGGGTTTACCCCCATCCTCACCTCCTCTCCTCGAACTGGAGTGGAGAAACGAGGGATAGGGGACAGGATGTCCTTTAGGAAGCTGTAAAATGGGTAGGTATGGTTTCGGGGAGATTTTAGAAATCGCACACTCAAATGTGTAAATGTTAAGAGCTGTATACCAGATTCTATTAACTTGGGTTTTTCGAGACCTTCGACAGTAAGGTCTGGCCTACTTACAGGTCAGAGGGTCTCAGACGGGGTTGGGCATTTGGAAACAATATTGCTGGGGGCATGAACCTGCATGTATTATGTCCGTGAAAATACTCACTCTTATAACTGTAAAAGACTGTGATGCATCATCTGGTATCCCTCCTGTAAGGAAAGGAGAACAGAAATGAGTATTCAATTGATTATCACACTGATAAACAATTTGCAAAAATCATCTTTTGACAAAAATAGCTTAGGACAGAAAGCTAAAAAGAGATAGCGGGAGACACATACCCGTGTATCCTCTGCGAGCCAATGCTGTTACCTCCCCTCAGTATTAAGATAAGGAAATTCCTCCAACTTGGGAATTCCCGGTAAAAAGGAGGTCGAACACCTAGGTGTAAGGAAGTGTACAAAGCACTGTCCCCCCTTATACTTAACACTGTGAGGTAAGGAGGACTGATTTCACAATCAGAGTATCGAAGGAATCCCATTCTTTCGATATAGGAGCGGTACCAGAAGAAGCGCCGACCTATTGTAAGATCTATGGAGACAGTTGTGGCCCCCTGCGGTAGTAGAGTCCTTTTTTGTGAGATAGTCAGCATCTTGAACTTATCGTTCAGAATGAATTTGTTCACTAGGGACAAGTCGCCCTTGAATGTTCATGGACTTTGTGCAACGGATGTCTCCCTTCCTGAGAAGGTCCTGAATGTAAGCCTCCAAAAAGGGTATTGTGGGTTGAAAGAACCTCTTGAACTGGGGTGGTTTCTGTTTCCATTTCCAGCTTAGCCCTTTTGAGACTATGCTGTGAGCCCAGGGATTGAACTCCCATTGATCCCTGAACAGGTGAAGTCGTCCCCCTAACTGAAGCTCCTCATTGTATTTGCAAAGGATCTGCAGCTTTAGACGTCTTGTCTCTACTTACTCGGCCTCTAGTTCGACCGCCTCTTCCGGACCTTCTCCTGTTACCGTAGCCCTTCCTATAAGCTTTGGCAGAGTGAAACGTGGTAGTAACTCTCTCGTACACCGGGTTGAAGGCTGGAGACTGTGAAACGTACTGCTGGGGGACCGTGTACAGCCTGAGGAATGGTGGCAACTGAGGCTGTCGCGACAGGAAAGGATTTCCTTCCTTTGAAGTGACTTCTGGGCTTCTTGTCCTTGGGTTGAGGTCCTTCGTTGAGGGTAAATATTTGTTTAGAGAAAAACCCCACTTGTTAATAAGGCTCTTATCCTCCTGAGCCACTTTGTCCATGACTTCTTTAACCAGCTTCTCAGAGAAGAGATCCTTTCCCCAGATGTTGGAGTCGACCAGTTTTCTGGGTTCATGTCTGATCATAGCAGCGGCTAGGACGTGTTCTGTACATGCTCTCCTGGCTAGGACAAAAGCATGGAGATACCTATGAAACATGATTAGGTGAGTTTTAGCCAAGACAGGGAAGAAATTGGATTTGAAATAGTTTCCAATAAGCATCTCTAGATAAGATTGGAAGGATAAAGAGGCAGAAAGTCTATCTTTAGCTTCCAGTTCTCTCTTCAATAGGGATTTGGGAATCCTAGGCAGTTTCTCATCAAACTGTTTGCCTCTGATGTCTTTATCTAGTTTTCCAACAGTGAATATATGTTGGACGTCCTCCCAATTGTTCAAATCGTAAGGAAGGGGTAGAGAGATAGGTTTACATTCCTCTAGCACTGGAAAGGGTCTGTTATTCCTTACTGCTTTTAATACGGCCTCTAAGCTTTTAGAGGCAAAGGTGAAGACTATCTTTGAGGCCACAAAAGTGGCCTATTTCCTGCCAAAGGCAGAAAGTTGGGTATAAGTATGTTCAGCCATCTTTAACTCCTTAACCAAAAGGGATTGAGCCTTGCCATGATCCAGAATGATTGTTTCCTTAGGGATTGTATCATCCCTAATGGACACATCCAAGTTGAGCCTTACGTAACAGTATGGATAGCTATCGAGCAATAAAAAGAATTCCAAGTCCGAAAGTGGCTTGGAACCCAAACCATCCCCAATAAGAAGGAACCCTTCGGTTAAGGCCATATTCTCAGCATCGAGCCAGGGGTTCTTAACTGTGAATTCTGGTAGGCTTGAAGCTGGGGGAGCCTTAGAAGCAGGTTCCTGTTGTAATGCTTTTATCCTTGCTGTTACATCTGCTTGAGAACGTTCATATTTGGTGGTTAAGTTTTCTATGAAAGCTTTCATGGACTTCATTAGTTCTAATTTAATAGGTAGCGAAGGTTTGTATAACATTGGAACCGGGGTATAGGAGGAAGCTGGGGCTTGGGTAGAAAGTAAAGAGGCAGGGTTAGCTGCACTCACCTGATGTACATCCAATGATTCTTCCAAGGCTTCCGTGGTCAGCAGGATCCTCTTCTTCTCTAATGAAACAGAAGAAGTAGCAGACATGTCATCCATGTCCAGGCTCATGACTTGCAGAGCATCTTGGACTTCATCATCTGCATGATCTGCTGGTACCATCGGTAACTGGTAACCAAAAACGGAGGACACCTCAGCCTTGGGAAAGAGGAGGTCTTTCAGTTCCAGAGAAGGAAGATAAGGGGCACCTTGTTGAGAGCTCTTCTGGAAGCCTTTGTCCCATGTTGAGGGATAATGAGACATCGGAACATGGGTTTTTTTTTCACTTTATTACAAAAGGTTCGTAGATACACTATACTGCACAGCCGACACTCTCTGGCGAGCTCCTTGACTCTGAGAACGCACTAAGGCAACTAAAACCCCTCGCTATCAAAATGCAATTTTGCTACAATAACATGCTGAGTTATAGGGTTTGTGGAATTCTCATGATTATAGAGTTCATTTACCTTGATGTACAACACATAACTTCATACAAGAATTAGGACATTACTCCCCCCCCCCACCAAGCTCCTCACTGCAGGAGGAGGTGAGCACTTGCCCTCACTAGTCTGTGATATATGGGGGACACTCCAATCCGGAATAGGCGTGGCATGTACTAAACAGACATGCAACATAAAACGTATATATAGAAATCACCCCCCAAAAAATAACACATGAAATACTGCATGTAAAAATGTACACAATAAAATATAAATAATTGCACTCATTCCTTCTTAAGACCTCTGCAACAAAAATACAGAATACCCAAAGTGGAAAAAAATCATATCAATGTCGGTCTTACACAACCTCATCAATAACCTCCCTCTGGTTGCGGGCAATACAGGCATTTTGGGTGTAAAAAGGGTAGGAACAGATATTCCTTCATCTCTCGACTTTACTTGTCCGGGTTAACGGCAAAATTTCCCAACACAACTCACCACCGTTTCACCATTCAGTTAAATCACTACTACACTTGCACTTGCAACTATCAACCAGTGGCCACTAGCCATTTTTCCGAGAAAATCATTCTTCTTCCCGCCTTTCTCTTATAACATTAAGTATAAGGTATTCACATCTACACATTCTCTAATACTGCCTATCCTCAAGGCTGAACTTTAATCCCGCAGCCACTTGCCATTCGGGAACCGCCCCGGCCCCAGCAACCAGGAATCATATAAATACATGAATAATACAGCATCTGCCTGACGGATCTCACCTGACCTATTTAACCTCCCATTGTTTTTAGGCTCACTAATCAGTATGTCATACGTATTGCCCCACTCAGCAAAACTACCACAACATTTTATGTATACATTAATTTTTTACATCAACAGTTGTAAAATATTTATTATCCCATACCTTCACAAGTAATTCTTCTATCGAGGGCAATTGAAATGCATTATCTTTAGTGACTGCATTCATCTTCCTATAATCAACGCACAATCTCACCGAGCCATCCTTTTTCCCTAACAGCTACAATTGGAGAAGCCCAGGGGGATTCACTCTCCTTAATTATCCCTTCTTCCCTTAATTTATTAATTTCCTTTTCTATCTCTCCCTGGAAATGAATGGGTACCTTATAAGGCCTTGACCTGATCGGCTCCACCTATCCTGTTTCAATGCTAAAGGGAAACCGATCAATACTCCCGGCTGGCTCATCTCCAATTGCAATTACGTCGGAATAATTATTGACAATGTCACTAACTAATCAAATTCTGAGTGCGTTCGTCTGCGTGGGATGGAGTTGTGGCTCCCAACATCCAATTATAAGGAATTTCACATAACTCTAATTCACACACAGAATCACTTCCTAAAACAACTCTTTTATTTGACAAATTAACTATCGTTATATCAGCTCAGTTCCCTTTTATTTCTGATAAGCCCTCTAAAATTACATGCGACCAATTGTCATGGGGTTTAACAACGACCTTGGCTCCTTCCGGAAGAGGGCGACACGGAGTCACTGATATGCTCGTAAGTGTCTGGGGAGACAACACTTCTCCTCTCTCAGGTACAGCTGTTACCTTACTTAAATGTCTCTCCATGCCCGCAGAAACACTTACTCTCTCATGACTTTCTATCGGCAAAATACACCCTCCTGCTTTTACTGTTATTGTATCTTTTCCCCAAAAAATGCATATTTGATTACATGAAATGAAATCTATTCCTAAAATAGCCTCGATTACTGGAATTCCCAAGGTTGGCAAGACAAAAAAATCATGTGTGACCTTCACAGATCCTACCTTAAAGTTGATGATCATGATCGTTGTATGGTTTATGCATATTCTATTTCCAACTCGTGTCAAGGACGAGGGATGCCGCTAACTGTAGTGGGTTTGAGGAGAATCTTTTTTCAATCAGTGAAACCCTGGCTCCTGTGTCGATTTATCTGGCAGGTCAATCCTAACTGCTAACATTCCTAGCCGGCTATTACGATATATGGGGCACGGGCCAATGACCTCAGCTGCAATGCCGCTGCTCCCTAGTGCTGCGGGGTGAGGTCGGGAGTACTAATGGAGGTCCCAGTGCCTGCTCCAAGTCTGTTGTCATTGGGAGCGCTCCCTCTGCTGCTGCTTGTGATGTCATGCGAGGGGGGGGGGGGGATGGAAGCTCCTTGTTTCCCCCTTTCTCTGTTTCCTTTTCCTCGGATGTTGGGCGGGGGGAGGTGTGCGTGTGCCACACACCGCCCGCCATTGGCGAATTTTACTGGACACTCTCGAGATAGATGACACTGCCAGCATCTGAAGACTCCTCTCACATACTGACTGCGTTCTCCCCTCTCCCGCTTTGAGGGTTGACGAGTGCCTCTCATGGCTGCCACATTCTCGGAATTGGGCCAGTTATTCCCAGTCATTTTTTCTTCTGGCAAACTGTCTAAAATGTTTTGTATCGCGCTCACTACGTCTGCTAATGAGTGATTGTTATCGCACAAATAACCACATAAATATGGGTTTACTAATCTGCAAATATGTTTACGGGCAAATGCTTTTTTATCACCTTCTGGGAGATTGGCACTCCGGGTAGTAAACTAATCGCAATCGCGAAAAATGCGAGTTCTCTTATGTCCCCCTTTCTCGCATCAGGTAAGGTATACTTCTCAGTTAAACGTCGTTTTATTTCAGCCTAACTTTTTAAACTGTCTTGTGGCCAACACATTACCTCCATTGCAGGAGCATCTCTCAGCAATCTAATTACTTGAATAGCTTTTTCTCTTTCTGACCACCCATATGTGGCTACATCAGTCTCTCAAAAACACTTCAATCGATTGAAACCCTTCATTAGGTGGCTGATCATCAAAAGGCCTAACATTTGCCTGGAGATCTGGCAACTTTGGTTGCGCGCCGCTCCTCTTCTCATTAAACCAAGAATCTGTTCATTTACTGTTCTAAATTATCTAACTTATTTTCCAATTCTTGCGTTCTAATTTCCTATTTATATTCTTCATCGGGAACGCTATTTCCCACTACTCCTTCGTTCTCATTTCCTGCAGCAGCAGCGTCTGCTATGTTAGTCCTTGTGTATCTAGGCATCTTGAACTTTTATTTTACCGGCTCAAAGAACAACTTCGCTCACAGGATACACAAACAGACGTATTTTTACACCTGGCACCAATATGTCCCATGTTGACAGATAATGAGACATAGGAACATGGGTTTTTTTCACTTTATTACAAAAGGTTCCTAAGTACACTATACTGCACAGCCGACACTCTCCGGCGAGCGCCCTGTCTTAGAGAACGCACAAAGGCAACTAAATATCCCTCATTATCAAAATGCAATCTTGCTACAATAACATACTGAGTTATAGGTTTTGTGGAATTCTCAATGATTATAGACTTCATTTACCTTGACGTACAACACATATCTTCATACAAGAATTAGGACACCTCTTACCCAGTGTCGGAGCATCTTTCGATTTCGATCTTGGACATCGAAAAAGACGTCAGTGGCATAGAAGCCGGTTTGAAGGGATTCATGCAAACCTTGAGGTCAGTAGGGTCCCAGATTGCAGTGGATCCCTTAAAAACATGGCAACTTCCATATTTCTGGCATGTCATGTGGCCATAGGGTAACTTGACCCGCCTGGTACAGGTGACCGTAGAACACTCCATGTCATCATCGACCTGTAAAGATAAGTAGAGTAAATGAGTACCGGACATCATTAAAATATATTTTCTTAGAATTAAGAGAAATTGTTTTATATATCCTAACCTAACTAATCCTACACCTAAAGAATGGGTAAATCTAAAATACAGTATAATAGAACAAATGCCAGAAAACTGGAATGATTTATGAAGCAAAACATAATGACGGTGTGGTAGGAATATGGGGGAAAGAACCACATCAAAGGAACACCAGAACCTCCAGAGTAAGTATATCAGAACAGCTTAAGAAGGCAAGTTCACTTATTGCACTGTGTTACAACCCTCGAGAATTGTTACAACCCTTGGGGTTGTTATAAAAGTTCTTATTATAATTGTTGTCAGTAATAAATGTAACTCAGTGCTAAAGGTCAGCGGAAACAAACACTCAAGAAAACTTAACAATATTTAATACTTAACAATTACAAAATTTAGATTAACCTTGTCAGATATGACAAATACCATAACTTGATAACAAGAAAGGACAAATACTAGTCCTTTGAATCACACTGGATTCCCTAAAACAAAGAAGCTAAGTCCTAACAAAGACAGGAGAAATAACAGTTATTAATAATAAACTTGTTTGGATCCAACAATTTTGCTGGCCAGACCAAAAATTATCCTAATACTAATTCCAAGATAGAAGGAAGACGGAGTAAATAAAACAGGAAAAACATTATAAATCCTACCTATCAACACAAAACTAAGCACACAAAACCTTGTCTATAATATACCTACTGGATGACATTATATAGTCACGACGCAAATATGACAGAATATATATATGTATATATATACAAGATTAAATGATACAAAGGATGTATAGTTCTCACTTCAGTGGATGTATCAGAGGAGAGACAAAACTAGGGCCGTGATCCACATGCCATAACAGCTATCAGGGCAGGTCCTGAACGCCAGAGTATAACCATAAAGGGAAAGCGATCCCAAATGAAAATCAGAGACACTCTGTCTTACCTGTTGTCAGCCTCCCTACAGGCCATCTCACGAGCTAGCAAGCTCCTAAAACCACAGCAGCTGATTGGAGACGAATGTGCCAGAAGAAAGTGACGGCACCAATTCTCTGGGAATTCCTCCTTGTCAGGGAAAGGCAGAACTGGCTCAAGTTGCAGGTAACAGGAGCACCTGCGAGTCTCTACTCGAAGTACACGAGCCGCAGGTCGGGGCAGGGCAGGAGACACTCGAGTCGCAGGTGACAAGAGAACCTACAGACAATAGACCAAGGCGAGGATCCAAGCGTAGTCCAAAGAATCGTCGTCCAAATAAACTGCCAAATAATCGTCATCCAAAGTCCAAATCAGTATGCTGCTCAAGGTATGATATCAGGGGAGTGCTCAAACCCGAACTGAACTCTGTCTGAGTACCAACGTCCAGACATCAAGACGCATTCATAAACACTCGTATAAAAAAAATTGTTAAAACGATAGTTCGGTAATATAAACAAATGGGGAGGAGGCGCCTAACCACACTGAGAATGTTAAATTAAGCACTTTACGCTAAACACTTAAAATGACCAGACAACGTACACTTAAACTTCAAAGATAAAATAAACAAATGCTCATACAAAACAAAGGCTATTCTGCCACAAAATGATCCTTAAAAACTAGTAATTAAACCTAAAAAAAAAAGGCTGATATAAATTCAGAAAAGGCAAATTAAATATGATCTAATTTTTCTAATACACTGCCTAGACTAGCAACAGCTCCCCCCGAGGTGGTAGCAGCTGGGAGGCGGCAACTATTTCTAGTAGCCAGAAAAGAATGAGCTATCAATATCCCAGTCATGTCGATACAAGGCAGCAGATGTCTTGTAAAGTCAACAGGGGGAGAGTGAACAGTCCCAAGGGAAGGGTTCACACTCAGAGGAAGTACAGGAGAGTTAGGCAAATAATAAGAGAACCAGCCAGAACCTAATAATTATCATTAACTTACACAAAGGGGGGGGGTGAAGCCTATAAGATAATGAGAGCCATACAAGACTGCCAGGACACTAAGAATTAGAAATTCAAAGGGTGTCCTGACAACTAGGCAGGATCCAATAGACCAACTCCAGAGGACAATGTTCCTCAGATGTCGGATAGGAAAGAGCAGATGACTAGTCTAAGGCTGCAGCTGAGGCACCCGAGGGGGTGACCCAAAGCCAATACACACCCAGTGCTAGAAGAACTCAAGCTGATAAGACTGGAAGCAGAGACAGGAGGTGGCACCTCTGTCTAGATAGGCTCTTCGAGCAAGGGAATCAAGACTCCATAGCTAGAGGGATATCTCAAGCTGACAAGACAGGGAGCAGAGACAGGAGGCGGCACCTCTGTCTAGATAGGCTAACCAGGCAAGGGAGTCTAGACTCCATAGCAAGAGGAATATATCACAGGAAGAGAAGCTGCAGACATAGGGGAAGCACTGCCAGGGTGGCAGAGGAGTGACCCAAGGGGTATCAACTCTGTGCCTAGATAGGGTTAGGCCATGGTAGAACTATGTAGGCAAGACTAGCGCCTAGCAGATGAGGGAAAGTTCAAAAGCTAGGGTGAGACAACTAGACAAGAGTAACATAGTTTTGGCCTAGATAGGGTTAGGCCATGAGAGAATTGTGTAGGCAATCCGAGCCTCCTAGCGGGTGAGGATAAGCTCAAAAGCTAGGGTGAGATAATTAGACAAGAGCAACATAGTTCTGGTACAGTCAGGTTATGGCCTAACTAGGAAGGGGAGGGGGCAGAGAAACACTGAAGGGTAGGCTCCAAGGTGGCAGAGAGATTTCAACCAGGGGAAGAGAAAAGCTCATCTACCGAGGCCAGGAAAGATAGCCTACAAGTAGGCACCTTAACAGGCACAAGGAAAGAGAAAGGAGAGGTGGTGATGGGAGACTCAGAAAATGGTGAGGTAGTATGGCAGGAGGGCCCAACAGCAACATAGAACAACAGTAGTGTCCCAGAGGGGTTGCCATGATAGGGCACAGAGGACAAGTCCTCACAACCAGGCATAGCCAAACCAAAGATTAAGAGAGAAGGATAATAATGGTCAAGGCAGCACAAGGAGGTCTACTAGTCAGCATCAGAACTAGAGTAAGATGTTCTATTGGGTAAACATAAGTAGACACAGGGAACAGGATCCCGAGACCTTTGCCGCCTCACCAAACATAGAGGCTCAGTGGAAAGTGAAAAGCGGTCACCCTACGGAATCTGTGAACACTATCCAACTCCCAAAAGGACCTTCAAGACTGTAGCTCCCCAGTGTGATGAATCAACAGCGTGGGAGGATAGACGGCCTCACTCAACCCGTAAGGTTTGGTGAAAGAAGGGAGTGGTCCACTACTGAACATTTACCAGGTATGGCTAGCTAAGGTAATGCTGATATAAGGGATTTTGACATTGGAAAAATCTATTTTTGAGTGAGATAGCCATGTCGACCTGATGGAAGTTCCTTCTGGCAACTTCTACAGTATAATATTTCTGCGATTGATATTACAAGAGAATTACCGTTAGGTATTACGGGGTTCCATCCCCTGGAAATGACTATCCAAAGATATCTTGTATAATCAGGGACGTATCCTAAGATAACCATAGATATCCGCACCCCAAACAGACTTTACCCAGTCTAATCCACTAAGGGGATGGATAGATAAGGAACCGTTACACATCCTATCACCTTTGAGTGCGCCTATACGTTTCTGCCTCTCATTCCACGTCGCAGCTGAGCTATTGTGAAATAGAAGCCTCCAACGAAGCAAAGGGGCGGAGAAAAGTAGGACATAACGGGTGGGCCATCTGGACGACATGGCTATCTCACCCAAAATTAGATTTTTCCTACGTCAAAATCCCTTTTTGGGGCGCGAGCCATAACGTCCTGATGGAAGTGTACCAGAGAATTATTTGTACTCGGTGTGAGGCTCCTCCATGGAAAAAACTTGCCATAAATGAGGGCTCACCACTTATATGATGAAGTATAATTATAAATTTCTACCTTAAAAAGAGTCCAAAATGAACTTGATTTGGTAAATATGGTAGTGTTTTAAGAGTAAGGATCTATGACCCCCTAACCACCATCCCTGTGGTGAAGAACACTCTGTATCAAGAGAACACATATTACCAATATCATGAGCTTAGTGAGTAATCATTGAAGAACTAATACTCATCGTTAAATAGATTCTTAATGTGCGGCGTTGGTAGAAATTGACTAAAGAATGCTAAGTTTAATTCTACTAGGAATTAAGTCTAGCAATAAAATCATCCAACATTATATCATTTTCATTAGACGATCCATTTGTGCAAATTTTAATACAGTATATATGAACAGCATTGTGATCTAGCAGTGTACCCTGTTATGTATTATTGTAACAATGTACTATATTGTTTCAAGTGTTTCAGGTATTGCACAACATTGCATCATATTGCATGAATAAGACATGTTATGCTTTGATCATAAGAGTAATGATTTGTTTTGGTATTAGGATTCAAACATTGGTTGATTACCTCAGATAGGATGTGATTCTTTATGATTTGTACTGGAGTAGGATTTGAGTCTTTTCAGAGCGATGCTCTTTTGTTTAGCAATGTTTTGGTTTATGAGATTCGTGTAAGACGCTCCATATGCACTTGAGAGTCAGCTGTCACAAAGTGAAGTTCATAATGTAGTCTTTTATACATTAAACGTATTTTAATAATACCAACGTATTATTATCCATCAAGCACACATCGACAAAGATGGGATCAGCTGAGAAATAATTACTAACGATTATTCATCTCTGTTCCAGGTAATTATTATGGTTAATAGAACTTCCTACCTAAGCATCCATATATTATATTTGGCGACGAGGATGGGATCAGCTGAGAAATAATTACTAACGATTATTCATCTCTGTTCCAGGTAATTATTATGGTTAATAGAACTTCCTACCTAAGCATCCATATATTATATTTGGCGACGTTTGAGGACGACGGACAAGCAGGGAGAAGCAAGCAGGGAGAAGCATTGGAGCCTATGCACAAAGACGGCCAGCACAAGAGAAGGTCTTGTACATCGGAAAACAAGAGTAAAATCGCCCAATGAAGATTTTACCAGCATCAGAATAGGAATTTCATCAATTACACAAAAAGGGTGAAATTTAAATTGGGTAGGTAGGAAGTATACTTGTGACTGCAGTACAGTAACTTAACCTACCACAAGGTAAGCAAACAAAATGCCTTTTAATATAGAACCACCTCAAGCTTTTAGCGTCACTGCTGAGCCTAATTCTGTTGCCACACGATGGCAACAGTGGTGTGAGGAATTTAAGATTTATTTAGAAGCATTAGGGAATATGAAGGATGCACAAAAGAAGGCATTATTACTTCATACAGCAGGTAGGGAAGTTCGGGAAGTGTTTAAGACTTTGCAGCCTACAGATGACACAAGTGAAGCTGCAATTAAGGCTCTTACCACATATTTTGCTCCTCAGGTCAATAAATTTTTTGAAAGATACCAGTTTTCAGCGCAAGCTTATCAGAAAGAAAATGAAAGTTTAGATGCATTTGTGACTAGACTAAAGAATTTAGCCGTTTCATGTGAATTTCTAGAGTTAGAAAATGTTATCATAGATCAAGTAATTGCACATTGCACATCAGAAGAGCTAAGAAAGAAATTATTGCAAGATAAAGATTTAACATTAGAAAAGGTATTGATAACAGGCAGAGCTTTAGAAACATCAAATAGGCAAAGTCACATAATAGGTAGTTCTACAAGCAATAGAATGGAAAATTCTAAAATTAATACAGTAGGTTCTAAGTGGAAAACCAATGAGAATCAGAGAAGAAATATGACAAAGCCTAGTCATAGAAAAGTGCCTAACACTAATGTTCATAAATATCAGAATCAGGGTTATACACAGAAACAACAGGAAAAACCCAAGTGTTTTAGGTGTGGTAAAACTGATCATCTTGCATACGAAGCAAAGAAATGCCCTGCTACTGGACAGACATGCCAGAATTGCAGAAAGTTGGGTCATTTTGCAACTGCTTGTAGATTTCCTAAACAGTACGCAAAGAAAATAAATGCTACAGTTGATACTATGGGTCAAGAGAATAATGAGGAAAATGTTCATGATAATCAGGTTAGTTCAGAAACTGATTTTGCGTTTCACATAAACTCAGTCAACAAAGGTGCAAAGAAACATATCATGGTAGAAGTAATCATAAATGGTAAACCAATTTTGATGCAAGTTGACACAGCAGCCGATGTATCAATTATGTCTGAGAAAATGGCTAAAGGCATTCCTAATTTGTTGTTAGAAGGTACAAATAGAGTTTTGAAAAGTTATAATGGTTTTGATATTCAGGTAATAGGTGCTTCGAACGTAGAAGTACAGTACAAAGAACAGAAATTAGAGAGAATGCCATTAACAGTAGTAAAAGGTAATGGACAAACTTTGCTAGGTTTAGATTGGCTACAGTATTTGAAGTTAGACTGGCCTAGTATTTTGAAGGTTGCAGGTAGACAAGATGAAAACAAAAATGAAATGTCTATGGATGATATCATATCAGAGTTTCAAGACGTATTTGAAGATAAAATAGGTACAGTAATGAACGCAAAGGCAATTTTAGTTTTGAAACCTGACAGTTCTCCTAGATTTTTTGCTCCGAGACCAGTACCGTATGCATTGAAAAGTGCAGTTGAAACAGAAATCAAGAGATTAGAAAGTGAAGGTTCTTGGGAAAAGGTCACATATTCAGATTGGGCTACACCATTAGTTCCTATTGTGAAGGAAAGTGGACAGGTTAGGTTATGTGGAGATTACAAAGTAACGTTAAATCCACAACTGCAAGTAGCTCAACATCCCTTACCAAATCCGAAAGACATGTTTGCAACTATGTCAGGATGCAGTGTTTTTTCTAAATTAGATTTAAGACAAGCATTTCAACAGCTTCCCATGGATGAAACTTCACAAGAATTATGTACAGTAAATACATCCTTAGGTTTGTTTAGGCCAAAGAGATTACCTTATGGAGTTGCAAGTAGTCCAGCTATATGGCAACAAACTATGGATAAGATTTTTTCAGGAATGCAAGGAGTATTCATTTTTATAGATGATATTTTAATTGCGGGTAAAGACACAAGAGAACATAGAGAAAGATTGCGAACAGTTCTGAAGAAGTTGAAGGAACATAATATTAGAGTAAATAAGAACAAATGTATTTTAGAAGTTGATTCAGTGGAATACTTAGGTTTTGTAATAAATGGCAAGGGTATTCACAAAACTAAAGAGTAGATTAAAGCTGTACAATCAACAAAAGTGCCAGAAAATGTTAAGGAATTACAATCATTTCTAGGTTTAGTAACATTTTATGGGAATTTCATTCAGAATTTGTCTACAATTGCACATCCATTGTATAATCTGTTGAATAAGGGTGTAGAATGGAAGTGGACAAAAGAGTGTCAGGAATCTTTTGAAAGAATCAAGCAGGAAATAACATCACCTACATTCTTAGTACATTATCAAATGGATTTACCAGTTAAATTAGTTTGTGATGCATCAAACATAGGTTTAGGTGCAGTATTATCTCATGTAATGCCAGATGGAACAGAAAAACCAATTGCATTCACTTCTAGAGTATTGAACAAGGCAGAAAGGAATTACTCTCAAATAGAAAAGGAAGGTTTAGCATTAGTTTATGGAGTTAAAAAATTCCATATGTATCTTTATGGTAGGAAAAAGTTCACACTTGTTACAGATCATAAACCTTCATTAGCAATATTGGGTCCAAAAGCAAGTTTACCTACGTTGGTAGCTGCAAGACTACAACGTTGGGCAGTTACGTTAGCAGCGTACCACTATGATATAGAATACCGTCCAACATCAAATATGGGTAATGCAGATGCTTTATCCAGATTACCCGTAGACAAAGCTCCAGAAGAGTATGATGACAGTGTTCTATTAATTTCAGTATGTAATGTACCAATAACTGCAAAAGATGTAGCACACAGTACCAAGCAAGACCCAGTACTTAGTAAGGTTTTGGAGAGTTTAATGACAGGTAGGGACTTATGTGGAAAGGAGGAAAATTGTAAACCGTATAAGGATATATGGTATGAACTGAGTGTGACACAAGGAATAGTGATGAGAGGTTCCAGGGTAGTTATTCCTAATTCACTGAGAAATAAGGTTTTGTCTGAAATACATGCTGATCACCAAGGTATTGTAAGATCAAAGTCAATTGCGAGAACTTTTGTATGGTGGCCAGGTGTAGATAAAGATGTGGAATGTTATATAAAGAATTGTATGAATTGTGTTATGCAACAAAACAATCCTCAATTTGCTAGAATGCACCCGTGGGAGTTACCGAGGTATCCATGGCAAAGAGTGCATATAGATTTTGCAGGTCCTTTTTTGAATTATTTGTTTTTGATAGTAGTAGATGCTTACAGTAAGTGGCCAGAAATTATCCCAATGAAGACAACAACGTCTTACGCCACAATAAAAGAGTTAATGCAAATTTTTTCAACGCATGGTATTCCAGAAAGAATTGTTACAGATAATGGTCCACAATTTACCTCACAAGAGTTTAAAGAATTTTGTAATGTCAATGGTATAAAGCATACATTTTCAGCTACATATCATCCATCCACTAATGGAGAGGCTGAAAGATTTGTTCAAACGTTTAAACACAATATGAAGTGTAGAAGAGCAAATTCAGGTGATATATTTTTGCATGTGTTAAAATTTTTATTGTCTTATAGAACAACGCCGCACAGCACAACAGGCGTGGCACCCTCAAATTTGTTAATGGGAAGGAGGATAAGGTGTAAGTTAGATTTGTTGTATCCAAGTTTGCGAAGTGATTTAGAAGATAAAGGGTATAAACAAGTAGCAAAACCTCCTAATGTAAGACATTTTTTACCTTTGTCTGATGTCATGGTAAGATCGTACAACACTCCAGAGAAGTGGGTACCAGGAGAGATTGTAAGAGAGATAGGAAATTTACATTATGATGTTCGTGTTGGTGATAATGTTGTAAAACGTCATGTTGATCAATTACAGCCGTTAAACAGAAAGACAGTAGAGCATGTGAGTGTTAGAGATGAGAAACTTAAAGAAGTAGTTAGATCAAATGAGTCAAGTATTAACCAAGATGGTCCAACACCCAATGTAGATTCAGAAACAATTCATGTACCAGTACAAGATGAGGTTAAAGTGCTTCCTAATAGGATTAACAGAGGAAAGCCCCCTGAGAGATTAGATTTGTGAATATTTTTACAATGTCAAGTTAAGGGGGAGGAGACTGTTATGTATTATTGTAACAATGTACTATATTGTTTCAAGTGTTTCAGGTATTGCACAACATTGCATCATATTGCATGAATAAGACATGTTATGCTTTGATCATAAGAGTAATGATTTGTTTTGGTATTAGGATTCAAACATTGGTTGATTACCTCAGATAGGATGTGATTCTTTATGATTTGTACTGGAGTAGGATTTGAGTCTTTTCAGAGCGATGCTCTTTTGTTTAGCAATGTTTTGGTTTATGAGATTTGTGTAAGACGCTCCATATGCACTTGAGAGTCAGCTGTCACAAAGTGAAGTTCATAATGTAGTCTTTTATACATTAAACGTATTTTAATAATACCAACGTATTATTATCCATCAAGCACACATCGACAAAGATGGGATCAGCTGAGAAATAATTACTAACGATTATTCATCTCTGTTCCAGGTAATTATTATGGTTAATAGAACTTCCTACCTAAGCATCCATATATTATATACCCCAAAATATATTCCTGATAAAATTCTTTACCTAAGTAATCATGAGGAGAGACAAGATGATAACTCCTGAAGAAGGAGATTTCAAGAGAAAGAATATTGCCGTATATGGCTAAATGTAAAATACAGTGTCAAACCCAACCAAAGAAACGGAATTATATTAAACTCGGTTCTAAAATAGGAATAGTATGCTCGCGTAGGTACACTTATAAGATTCAGAGAAACCAAATTGAATCCCGAATTTTAAAATATTTGAAACTGTTTAATGCAGATCATGAAGCAAAAACCGACAGTTTACTTATTAAAGAAAATAAGCTGGAAGAATGCCCAAGGACTAAGTTGTTGCAGCGGGTTTTATAACATCACCTGCTCCCACCACAAAATGACATACTTCATCCAATTGCTTCATATAATGCTTAAAGAACAACCAGGATAAGCTTGTAAAGCTTCGAATGACATATACTGAAAGTAATTCAGAGATGATTTCACTTTTCTAGGGTTATGACCCAACAGCATGCTAGCGGGGTATGCCCTTTAAAGGAAATAAACCAATATGCTCTTGGTTGTTTCAAAGACAATTCTGAACCGACCATCTCACCTCCAAGGAATAGGCCCGTTTTAACCTTTTTTTGTCCTGTCCAGATATGTCTTTAAACACTGTACTGGACATGGGGTGAGATCACTTTCGATGGGAACAATTTTTCATGGTCCCCAATGTTTAGATGGTAGCCTATCTTAGCCAAAAGGGTAGGATCAGGGTATAAGTTAACTTCACCATTGTCTGTAAATTACATGTGACCCTCATCTCTAGAGAGAGCCATAACTCCATTAATCAGAGCACTAGAAGCCATAGCGAATAGAAAAATCACTCTTCGAGATAAAATTCTGAAAGACACTGTTGGATCATCAATTTTCGAAGCTAGTTATAAAACACTATCCAATACCCAGGAGACCGGCCTCGGCAGGACTGCTGGTCTCAACCTGGCATAAACTTTCGGCATCGTGGCAAAGAGGACAGAGTTAAAATCTATGTGAAAAGCATATAAAATGGTCCAGCTAGGGCCGACTTGCATGATGCAATCG